>NW_006922067.1:453349-461266 GCF_000298275.1 Orycteropus afer afer
ATCTCAATTAAAAAAAAAAAAAGTCCTCACAACTGGACCTATAAACAGCATCATTATAAATGGAGAAAATTTTGAGGTTGTTAAAGATTTCACATTGTTTGGTTCTACAATCGACACCAATGGAAGGGGCAATAAGGACATCAGCTAACTTATAGCACTGGGCAAGTGAGCTGCAAAAGACCTCTTTCAAATGCAGACGAATGGAGATGTCTTCTTGAGGACTAGGGTGTGCCTAACACAAGCCATGATAGTTTCAATTGCCTAATATGCATGTGAGAGCTGGACAATGAATAAGGAAGACCAAAGAATTGATGCGCTGGAGTTGTGGTGCTAGTGAAGAATGCTGAAAGTACATTGACTGCTAAAAGAACTAACAAATCTGTCCTGAAGGAAGTGCAGCCAGAATGCTCCTTGGAAGTGGGAATTGCCAGATGTTGTCTCACCTACTTTGGTCATGTTATCAGAAGGGACCATTCCCGGGAAAAGGATGCCATGCTTGATAAGGTGGAGGGTCAACGAAAGAGGGGAAGGCCCTCAATAAAATGGGTTGACACAGTGGCAGTGGCCATGAGCTCAAGTACAGCAGGGATCACAGAGCTGGCGTGTGACTGGGCAGTGTTTCATTCTGCTATGCATAGGGTTGCTGTGAGTCAAAGACAACTCAAGGCACTTAACAACAACAAGCAGAAGAAATAAGCCTTTGAATTGTGGTGTTGGCAAAGAACACTGGAAATATCATGGATTGTTAGAGGAATGAATAAATCTGTCCTAAAGGAAGTGTCTACCAACCACTTTGTCAGGAGGAAGATGGGGCAATCTACTTCTGTAGTGATACTGCCTCAGAAACCCAAGGAGGGGTCACTATGAGTTGGGTCCGACTCAAAGGCACATAACAACAACAACAACAACAACAAAGGAAGTGTAGGCACAATAGTCCATCGAAGTAAGAATGGCCATCTACTTTGGTCATGTTTCCAGACAGGACCAATTTCTGGAAAAGGATATCATGCTTGTTAAAGTAGAGAGTCTGACAAGAAGAGGAAGATCCTCAATCTGATGGATTGACACAATAGCTTCAATTATGGGCTCAAGTATAGCAAGAATTGTGAGGATAGTGCAGGACAGGGCAGTGTTTTGTTCTGTTGTGCACAGGGTCACTATGAGTCAGAGCTGTCTCCATGACACCTAACACCAACAGCCAGAAGAATGAAGAATTCTTTCTTGGAAGATGTATAGCCAGAATACTCCTTAGAAGCAAGGATGATGAGACTTCATCTCCGACACTTTGAAATGTTGTCAGGAGAAATCAATCTCTGAAGAAGGATATTATGCTTGGTAAATAGGAAGTCAGTGAAAAAGAGTAAGAACATCAACAAAATGAGTTGAGACAATGGCTACAGTAATGTTTACAAAGAGAGCAGTGAGTGTGATGATGGTATAGGGTCAATCAGTGTTTTGTTCTTTTGTACAGTCAGAATGAGTCAGATCCAACTCAATGGTGCCTAATAAAAACAAGGATAACACACACAATATATATATATACATTGGGGTGGGGCAATCCTACTTCCGTAGTGACACTGCCTCGGAAACCCAAGGAGGGGTCGCTATGAGTCAGGGCTGACTCGACAGCACATAACAAGAACAAGAACATATATATATCCAAAACTCATCTACCAGTTTGTCATACTGTGGTGGCTTGCATAGTGTTGTGAGGCTATGCCACTGATATATTTCAAATATCTGCAGGGTCACCTATGGTGGACAAGGTTCAGCAGAGCTTTCAGACTAAGACAGACTTGAAAAGAGGAAAGGTTGGTTTCCAAAACCAACAACAAAGAAAGAATTCTTAGAGCAGCTCACACACACACAGAATGAAATATCATACACATGTACAAGATTGCATGTTGGTTTATTGACAAAACCATGAAGGAAACAGGGTAGTAGTATGATATATACAAAACCTTGAAAAAAGATCGCTAACCAAGAATCACATATCCAGGAAATTGTCTTTCAATGTGATGGGAAAACTTCTATATTCCTAGATAAACAGAGATTAAGGGAATTGTAAAAAAAACAGACCAACTTTACAAGATATGTTAAAGGAAGTTTTTCAGACAGGCAACCAACAATATCAGACAAAAACATGATGTCAAAACTCAAAACAGTATCATCCAGATACCAACAGAGATAAGAACTCTCAAAAGTAAAATAAAACTGTGAAACTGAAAACAATGAACCAGAGATATCAATCTGTAAATGATGACAACTTCAAAATCAAAGGGGGAATAAATGGTGGACTCACAGAACTCCAACACGGAAAGGAATTCAAGGAAATATTAAGATAGAATGGACTGTTGTAAACTAGGGAAGATAAAGTTAAATTTCTGAGTACACAATAAGAAAATTAGTAAATTAATCAACACACTCATCAAAACAAAGAAGAAAGTAATAAAAAATATTCAGTAAATACAAATTCATATACAAAGAAGGATATGAAAATTCATGAACAAAAGAAAGTCAGTACAGAAAATTAAATGGGACAAAGAAAACATTAGTATCACACACATAAAATAGGCAGCAGTAAATTTCTGAATGTTAACGGTTTAAACGCACCAGTCAAGAGATAAAAAGTGGCAGAATGTATAAGAAAATATGACTCATCAAGATATTGACTACAGAGACACACCTCAGAAACAAAGACATAATAGGTTAAAAATCAAAGGATGGAAAAAATATTCCAAACAAATGGTAACCAAATCAGAACAGGAATGCCAATAATAATCTCTGATAAAATAGACTTTAAGTCAAAACCCATTTTAAGAGACAAATAAGGGCCTTATATAATCAAGCAAGAGTACTTAATTATAACAAATATTTACACACCCAGGGACAAAACTCCAAAATACATAAAATAAACTATAATAGGGCTGAAAAGAGCAACATGTAATTCTACAATAATGATAGATGACTTTAACATATCTTTTTCAATAACAGATAGAACTAGAAAGAATCTTAACAAATTTCTAAATAATACAATCAAGTAAGTAAACTTCATATATATGTGTGTGTGTATGTATGTATATATATATATAACACGGCACCTAAGAGTAGCACAGTACACATTATTTTCCAAAATCACATGGATCATTCTCCAGAATAGACCATATTTTAGGCCACAGAGCATGCCTCAATAATTTTTTACTTGGCTCCATAACCTTGCTTGCTGAAAGTGAGGATGACATAAAGGACTTACTGATGAAGATCAGACTACAGCCTTCACTATGAATTACACATCATCACAAAGAAAACAAAAGTCCTAACACCTGACCAATAAACACAACCATGATAAATGGAGAAAATAATAAATTTGTCAAGGGTTTCATTCGACTTGTCTCCATAATCAACTCCCATGGGTGTATCAGTCAAGAAATCAAATAACATATTACATTTGGCAAATCTGCTGCCAAACACGTCTTTGAAGTGTAAAAGAGCAAAGGTGTCGCTTTGAAGACTATGGTGTGCCTCAGTCAAGCCATGATATTATCAACTTCCTCATATGAATGCAAAAGTTGGACAATGAATAAGAAAGTTCAAAGAAATGTTGGCTTTAAATTATGGTCTTGTCAAAGAATAGTGAATATACCATTGACAGCAATGACATCACTCATTCTACTCCCTCTTCTGAATCTGGCTTGAACTTCTGGCAGTTCTTTGTCAGTACACTACTAGAAGTGTTTTTTAATTATTTTCTGCCAAATTATACTTGCATGTGATATGTAAGGAAAATAGATTGGATTATAAAATAAACAATATCACCTGTCAGTAATATGTCCCTTAAACAATAAATAGATATAACGAAATGGACAATATTTACCCAAAAGTAAAATGTGATGGTAAGAAGGGGAATGGAAACTAGTACAATAGAAAAAGAACAAACAGATGGTAATAATGAGAATGCTGACTGATACATTGTGAAAATTATAACCAAGGCCACAGAAACATTTTATAAAAATTATTAAATGGGAACTGATTCACTGTGTAAACATTAACGTAAAATAAGTAAAATGTATTTTTAAATCTGCATGTGAATAAAAATACGGTAAGCATAATTGAAAATTCAATTTTCTATTGTTGCTGTGAAAATGGAAAATTTTGGCTATGAATAAAAGTATGTTGAAGTTCTAAAATAGCATAGTGGCCATTTTTATATTTATTCAATTAAATATTAGTCCTAGTGGGAGCTCTGGCAGTGTAGTGCCTGAGACATTTGACTGTTAACCACCAACCAGTCCTCAGAAGGAAGATCGGTCAATCTACTTCTGTAGTGATACAACCTCGGAAACTCAAGGAGGGGTTGCTGTAAGTCAGATAAAACTTGATGGCATTAAACAACCACAACAGTAGAATAACCAGCTAGAAAAATTGTTAGACACTATAATATGAAGTCAATATAGCAATTTTTAAGGTCGGTTAATAAAGCTTTTCCTAAATTTTATATTGCATTATTTAATAATTTTTACAACTCTTCCCAAATTTTATATTTCATTATTTAATCATTTTTTAAAATACATATTATATATATATATATATATATATATATAATCAAACTATATAAATTTATGTGTTATTGTATGCAAATCTTCAAAAAAGATTGCCATGCTAAATGATGTATATTTGTTCAAGTAAATTTCAGTTTTGGAAAAAAAAATGTTTAATATATTTATGATTTAAAAAAAGCGCAAAATAAAATTTAAAACCTTTAATTTTTGACAGTTATATCAACATGTAAGTATATAAAAATATATGAAAAATATAAAACATACATAATATACTAAATTTTATTCTAGAGAGAATATGAAAGTATGGATAGAAAATAAAATTTTTATGTCAAAATGCCTTAACCTCTCTTTCCTCACTTCCAGGGAGGTATGAGTGGTGAGAAGGACGTGAAAGCCTTTTTTTTTTTTTTTTTTTCTGCTGGAGAGTAGATTGCATTCACCTCCCATGCACATTTTATGAACATGCAAGGTTTGTGGAATGATTGTCTTTATGCCAGACCTCCCATCCCTCATGTCAAGATCCTTTTTCTTATAATTTCTAGAGATTTAGTATAAGTCATTATGGAAAAAAGAAATGCAAAGGAGAAAATCTGCTTCACTCAACATCACCAGAATCTATGTAGGTTAATCCTACAGAAGTTCAATTCTCATTCATCTTATATGTGTCTTGTGTGTCACTTGTAGACACATCCTTTGTTATTTTCACTCATGTTTAATAATGAACATTTGTCTTTGAGTCATCTTTGTGGATCACATGCTCTGTTGCTTGAAGATAATAAACTTCCCTGGATGCTACTTTCTTTATAAACTGATATAACTATACCAGGACAATTTTGACAATCGCCCAGATTGGCATAGACTTTATGATAGATGGTGAGTGAGTTCACAGTTATGCAAGAAGCCCATATATCTCAAACATCTCCAGAATGATGATCAAAGAAAGTGAAATAAAATACTAATTATTCAAAGATAAAAGAAAAATAATATTTCTAATCTTCTCAGTTGCTTCTGAATTTTTCCATTTGTCTATTTGTAGAGAGGTTAAATGCATTATCTTTGTACAACTTTTATGAAGCTGGTTTTGTTCTGTATAAATTTATAGGTTTCCTTTTTGTTTTTTTGGAGGGAAATGCAATTATTCCTGTGGTGAATTATTATGTACTCCATTGGCACTCTGTATTTGAAGCATGTCCACCAATATATCCTTTATCAACAGTAAAGCTGTTTTTCATCAGTTTGGTCCAGTGTTAAATTCATCAATTATTATTCAAAATTGTGATTTCGGAAGGGGATTTATTGATAAGCCCCTCTAAAACCTTCTATGCTCATCTACTTAAAATTCTAGGAATTGTCTATTCATATTTTCTGTCCACTAGGTTTTTCCATTTTCTTCATTGTATTTTTTTCTCTTTCAATTTGTCAGTATTTTCTTCAGATTTTCCAGTCTACATAATTTACTTAAAAAGCTCTTACTGCAAGTTTACAAAATACTGTATGTTTTATCAGTTAATTTTAGACTTATTTGTTAGACTTAATCCAGTATGTTTGTATTTTATTTTCCTTTTAAAGCAGTAGATGACTTACATAATCATCCCTAATTCTTAGAACAAATATCATAAATATGAAGCTTTTCTTCCATACATCTCTGTATTTCTAAATCAGCACCATTTTTTTTGTTTTGGTAATCATACTTACACATGCAATTTTACATAGGGCAATACTCTTAACTGATTTTTTTTCCTCAAAATTGTCTGAGTATTCTGTAAGTTATTTTTGTAGATAAAATTTATCAAATGTATGAAGCTCCTTTATCAAGCTCTATTGAGGCTCATTAGAGTTTCATTCTATGTGTAGATTAATATGATGAACACCATCATATTTCCAGTATTAAGGTTTTTTTTTTTTTTTTTTTAATTTAGAGTGTTACTGTGCCTTTACAATTTTCCAAACTTTCTTTGTATTCAGTCTATGACATATAGTTCTATTTACATGTCTTGCACAGTTATTTTCACATTTACTTTCAGGAATTTGTTTTTTGTTCTCTGTAATATCTGTTGCATCAGGCTATTGTTGGAGTGAAATTTAGTTATATTGTGCACTTTTCTTTCATTCAGCTACCTTAGAATTGGCATATTCATATAAGTAGTTTAATTTCTTCTCTGATGACAAAGTTGTATTTACTTAAGCAGAGTATTATATCTATCTATCATATTTTTCATATGGATATTTATGTCTTGAAAACACTCAAAGACCATAAAACTCAGGATATCAATATTACATGGTGTATTTTAATATAGGATCTCTGATGGTGTAGTGTCTAAGGCATTTGACTTCTAACCACAAGGCTGGTTGTTCAAACCCACCAGCCACTCCTCAGAAGGAAGGTTGGGCAATCTACACCCATAGTGATACCACCTCGGAGACCCAAGGATGGGTTGCTATGAGTCAGATCTGACTTGACGGCAGTGAGTTTGTTTTTTTTTTTTTTTTAATTTTATTTTTTGGTACTTTTATATATGTTGTCCAGGAAGGAACATATCAACTTTGTTATGGTTTTTTGAGTGAGTAATAGATACCAGCTTTCATTTTAATTAAATATACAACTTACTTAGTTTTTAATATCTTTATATGTATGTAACTCACCCACTCCCAGTGAGTTGATTCAAACTCATAGTGACCCTCATTGGGTTTCTAAGACTATAAATCTTTACAGAAGTAGATTGCCTCATCTTCCACCTGAGGAGCATGCCCCCCCACACACACCAGACTGGGTGAACAGTCCAGAAAGTTTTCCAGTCAAAGACTTATGCTCCCTGGCTGGTCAAGGTCTTAAGCATATCTGCATTTCTAACCTAGATATCTCATTTAGATGTCTGTGAAGTAACAAACGTAGGGGCTTTGAAGACACTTTTCTCCACTGGGACCCGGTACTTGGTATTTTTTCACACAGGGTTCTTATCACTCCCACCACCACCACACGTCAATTTTCAGGTCCATAAAGCTGTAACTCATATGTTTGAGGTCCCTCCACAGTGAGACAATTTTCCTAATCAGACTAGACCCTTACCCAATAACTTCCCATGTGGAAAAATAAAATGTTGGGTAGCGTGAATCTTCTTGCTAGACTTTTGCTATGCTATCCCAAAAAATGATTAAAATTTTGCCTTCTACTTACATTTTGTCTTACTGTTCTAATCAACCACCTTGACACCAACAGTTCATCTCTCTCCAGCTCAGCTCAACTCTTGCCAATAGGGATATTGTCTGATTGTCTGTTTTAAAATATAACCAATGCATGCCTGCTCAGGGACTGGAAATACATACATACATACGTGTATATATATATATACTATATATG
>NW_006922067.1:461366-482416 GCF_000298275.1 Orycteropus afer afer
TATATAAACCAAACCCAACGCCCTGCCATCAAGTCAGCAAGTCAGATCCGGCTCACAGAGACTCCCTTGGGTGTTCAAAGCATTATCACTGAGGAAAGAGATTGCCCAATGCCCAATCTTCCTTCTGAGGAGTGGCTGGTGGGTTTGAACAGCAAGGCTTTCTGTTAGCAGTCAAATGCCTTAGACACCAGAGCTTATATGTATACATATATATTAATCACAGCACCATCAGTGCTCCACATATATACCTATATATGTACATATATGGCTGGGTTAAGATAAAGCTAATATAGAGCCACAATGAAACATGTATGTGAGTGTCATAGCTTTCCCTTTTTCTTTACCTTAATCAAGAAACATCTTACCAATTAAAATATGAAACAATTTTCAAACATAGAGTTAGATGATGGAATGAATGCTAAATAATCATTTCCTTTTAGATAATAAAGTCAAATATTAACTTTGATTTAATTATTAGTGAAATAATAATTATTTTACCTTAAAGGAGTTTTAAACCACAGTGAAAAGAACACTTAGGCTGCCTTGCATAGAAATACACACACACACACACACACACACACACACATTTCTTTTTAGTAAGATTATATCTACTTCATCTTATTATCTTTAGTTACCCCCCATTTTTTTTTTTTTTTTAACCATAGAAGTTCTGATTGTAGCCATTCTATATAGACAGTCTGAATTTCTTATCTGGGTAAGAAGATTAAAGAACCCCTACATATCCCACGTATGGCTGCATAAAAGGTATTATGTAGTAACAACAGACAAAATATATGCATGTTATATTTAAGATGACTAACATTGTACCAAAGGAACTCTGGTGGTGAAGTCATTAAGTGCTTGGCTAATAACCAAAAGGTCAGCACTTCAAACCCATAAGTTGTTCTGCAGGACAAAGGTTTGTCAGTCTGGTTCTGTAAAGATCTACCTCCCTGGAAACCCTATAGCCAGTTTTATTCAGCCCTATGGGGTCTCTATGTGTTGTAATTGACTCAATGGTATATATATATACTTCTTTTAATATTGTACAACTACATACTATTTAATATTAACTATTCTTTAAAGAAGCTCTGGTGGTGCAGTGCCTAAGGCATTTGACTACTAACTAGAAGTTTGGTGGTTAAAACCCACCAGTGGTTCCATGGAAAGAAGATGGGACAATCTAATTCTATAAAGATTTAATGATTTGGAAACTCAGTGGGATTCACTATTAGTCAGAATCTGCTGATGGTAATTCTTTCTTTCTTCTTTTTTTAATTTTTTTTTTTTATTTACTTTCAAAAAAGTTTCCTATATTTCTATGAGATCATTGTGAAATAAACCAATTGTTTTCCTTTTAAATGGTGACATATATGATCTTATATTGAGATAATAGTTCAGTATAATGTCAGAGAGTGATATGAAAGAAATCTAGTTTACACTAACACTTAGGTATTTCGGGCATTTTCTCTTTAAATGAGAAATCTATTTATTTATTTATTTATTTCATTATACTCCTTTCCATTTGTAAAGACCTAAGACATTTGGTATTCACACTTTGGTAACAACATAAGGAAGCTGTATGACAATTTAATTCACCTATGGTTACATATTCCAATGAATCACTTCCCTTTAATCACTTCAGTATATGAGAGCTTCTTTTTCTATCTCTGTGTGTAAACAGATGGAGACCACCACAGGAAACCCATCTTCACTTTCAAACAAAGCTGTTTATTTATATTTTGAATATTGCAATATATTATGCTTACAGTTAGATATTCATCCTATTTTGTAAGGATTTTGATAAAAGAAAATATATTTCAAAACTAATTATGAATAATTTTAGTGATGTAGCAGAGATAGCACTATTGAATAACCAACTTGTCCAGTGTATTATATTTTTTTTTACCTTTTGTCAGATACTTTGCAAGACAGATAAAAATTTAGCAAGCCTTTTTGAAGAAAATTCACCCCTAATTTTATTTGCTATCATTCCTAAAGTAATTTGGTCCTTCAACAAATATGTATTGAGATCCTGCTATGTTAGCTGTGTTAGAATCTGCATTATGAATAATAAATGAATATAATAGCCATAGAGCACTGTGATTGGGTTCCCTAAAATCAGAGCCTGAGACCAAAATGTAAGTGTGTGTAGATTATTTTGTAGTTGCGTGAAGCACGGATAGGGCAACAAGAAAGCAAAAAATGATACAGGGAAAAGCAAGGGGTAAAAAATTGTGCTATTAAGTTAGCACCCATGCTCAAATAATTTATTTTGGAAGTATCAGCACAAGGCTTTTCAATATGAGTCAGAGGTTACAGAAATCTCAAATACCCAGTTTTTCCAAACTGCTGTACAACTCCATCATCTCTAACATCAACTCTTCCTCCTCTCCTCAGTGCTTTCTTTCATGTCTTAGGGTTCTTTATTTCACTATAAATTCTCACAGAACTCACAAACTTCCAAGGAAATGGCTCACATGATGATGGAGGTTGGGAGGATGGCAAGTCCCGAATCCATGCCTCAGACTTATGTCTGGAGGATTCTCCTTACTCACATGGTTGCAGGGGCTGGTGAACCCAAATTGACAAGTCAGAGGCCCAGCACTGTCCCAAGTCAAGGGGTGAGATGACGATGGACCAAATGCAAGATCCCTAGTAAGAGGAACTAAACATTCCCAGAATGTTCAAGTATATACCCTCAAGGAAACTAAGGGTGGGTGACTTGATTCACACCCTCCAGCAAGGTGGGACTCATGAAAAATCCCACCCTAAACAGATATTGAGGCTAGAATTTACAATACATCACAAAATGGAAGACTATGGCCAGAAAGATCATATTATGCAATTCATTGCACTGTAATCTACTGTGGACAACAGGGATTTACCCTGGGAAAATTCTGGGAAATGAGTTAAAACATTATTGAGCTGTGGAAGATCTGAGATATTTAAGTCAAAGCTACTTGAATGTTGGGGGTGTTGAAGGAATGGGGGTAGGTGTATAGTGTGATAGTGAGGGGTGTGTGTGGTAATTCTCAAGTAGCTTTTGCTTTTCTGGACTCTGGGAAGAGTAGTCATCTACAGTTCTAGAAAGAATATACAAAGATGAATGCAGATACTGACTGTGAGGTAGACTGGAGTAATATGGGCAGGGATCACTGGTGTCTTGAATATGCATTTATAAAAGTGTTCCTATGGCTAATGAGAAAAAGGGGAAAAAAAAAAAAAAAAAAAAACAACCTAAAGGAGGTGAACATTAATCAGGCGTTAAGACTTCTGGTTCTATGGGGATGATTATATTAGGCCTTTTTGGTCTTAATTATATATAAACTTTGTTTCGGAGACACTATACATTTTTATATACAAACATATTCATAAATGGAATACTTCAGTTCCCTTCTTGCCTCTGTCAAATCATTATTTGATGATGTATTATTTCACAACTTGATGGGCTCTCCCTATTCTTTTCCTCTGCAGTCCCATTCCACTGTGGTTATGTCTTCTGTTATAACCAGAGCCCAAAATGACAAATCTAATATAAATGGCCACTGAAAATGTGTTGGTGCTGCTGACATCCTTAATAACTCCTGTGAATGGCCTTTGTAAAGTTGCTGAAGACCTATGTTCATTGTTCAGCAAGCTGTTTCAGAGGTATCTATTCCCATTTCTTGAAATCCAATGTTCTCAATGTCCCTACATGTATTTTCTTTCTTTCAAACTCTTCTTGTGAGTTTCTTGCCTTCCTGTGTAGGAATACAAGGATACTGGGTCAGAGCCCAGTCTACATGAGATACAGTGTTTTAAAAATCATCTCTTAGCCACTTTTACTACTCTTGAATATAGCATGTGTGTCTCTTGGGGGATAAGGTTGACTTATTATAGTCTCTTGCTTAGGTTTCTTGATCAACTTAAACATTCATTCAGTAATAAACATCCTGCAACTCTTGGGTAGGCAAAGTTTAATCAGCTTGGCCAGATTGTGCAATGCCATTAAAATTCGTTGAATCCTTCAGTATTTCTGTCCATTGAATTATTCTCTGATGTGTGTACTGACTTATGTATTAAAGAATCTGATCTTGTTTTTAACTTAGAGGGGTGTACGTGGAATGGTATTAAAGGAATTTTTCCTCCCTAGATGGCACAACCTTTAATCATTCAGCTGCTAATGAAAGATAGGTGGTTTGATCCCACGCATTGGCTCTGCAAGAGAAACATCTGATCATCTGCTTCTGAAAATATTACAGCCTAGAAAATCCCATGGGACAATTCTACTTTGTCACATGAGGTCACTATGAATCAGGATTGCCTGGACTGCATGCAACAGTAAAAACTGCCTAAAGATGTTTATATAACTTTTTCTCCACGTTTATTTTTAAAAATCAGGATGAATATACCACAATATAATGAGTTAAACTTCATTGTCTCTAGTATAAAGATATTATACGTTTTCAAACATCAAAGCCACAATGAAATGTGTGTCAGTTTAATAACTGCTCAGAAAGAACAAACTGGAAAATATCCTTCTGTGAATTTTCTGCTGACAGTTTATCATGATCAAAACAGAATGTCTTCTGTTCATTAATTTTGAACATGGATAAATAGTGTGTCCTTATGTTCTCCTTCAACTAAGATGGGATTGCTGACCTCCCACATTTCATATCCATCATAAGATGAAACCCCATTAGCAAAGTTCACATCAGAATTTGTCCTTATCACTGCAGGTTTGTCACAAATGATCCCCTGTTCTCCCTTATGAGACTGTGAAGGAGGCATTAAGGAGAAATTTGTTGGCTGTATTTAAAGCAACAGTACACTGTTATGATAAACTCTTTAACTTTGCTACTGGTTCAGCAATGTTTTTATATGATCTGTCACATAGGCCATGCACATATGCATCCCATTTAAATCTCAATGTTTTTTCCAATAATTAGTAGATTGTTCTCCTTTGTGCATAAGAGGACATCACACATGCATTTATCTGTTTTTAACAAGGATATTAATTGCTCTGAGCATTTATTTTCCCCACATTTTGTCTTATTTCTTTACCATATGTATCTGCTTATGTGTATTGGAGATCATAGGTTTAGTTGTACTGAACCAGCATGGCTTGATTCAATAAGAGAAAATTTATACTCTCTGTCAAGCTTTGAGGCTTATTTATTTATTTTCAATATCAGAACAGGCTTTAGTGTAGCTTTGGAGGGTAAGGCACTAGTTCCATTTAACTTGATTCTACACAGTACCAAGCACAATGACAGGTATAATGCTTTCTGATAGATTTTGATTAGCTGTGCTTGACCAGCTCCTCTTTACATTACTTCAGTTCACACTCATTTTAAAGACCACATGGAATTTCTTCATAATAGTGCCATGTCCACTGGGGGCAGGGAATAATCAGACCCAGCCACTATCTCCCTTGTTTACTCTCATACACAGTAATCTGCTTTTCCCCTGCTGCTTCATCAGAATTATTGAAACATTTTCTCCCTGTTCCTGGCCGGATTAGCCTTTGGGCTTTCTATCTATTTTGATTCTAAATATTACTTCAAAAACAAATGCATTATCCATTAGAATACAGAAAAAAGACTAGGAGTCACCTTGGATTTCATTTGGTGTTTCTCTTGTCTTCAGTGTAAAACACATCTGAGCCCTCCATGAGAATGAGAGTCTTATTTCTAGTGACTTCAAGCAAAGAAGATTCCATAACCTTTCTAAATCCTATCCTCTATTTATCAAGCTGCAGTATTGATATTCTTAACATGTTTATGGAGATTAGTCTTATCTCATTCTATTATTTTTTTCCCCCCACTCAGTGGGTATAAGAAAAGTATGTCTATCCCCTGCAGTTTCATTTTCAAACTGGTGTGTTTTATTACAGTTTATATAATGTCTAGGTACATGATATTTAGCATACTTAATTTTTCCTTTTCTTTCCTTATTCAATTATTGTTCTACCTCTTATGGTAAATAAAAAAAAACAATAGCTGATGAGAAAGAAAATAGAAATATAATACTCAACTTAGTAAAATTAGGTAAAAAACTACATTTCTGGTATTAAGATCATATGAAACTTAAATAATAAAAAATGTTAGTGCAAAAGTTGATACTTGAAGTTTTCTATATTTCATACACATTTTTCTCATTTTCTCAAAGTAAGATAAACATGAGTACATCATTTCTTGCAGAAAATTGATTTGCTTTTTTCTTACCATGTAAGTTAAACTTTTACTTTCATATTTAGTTCAAATTTAATATATATAAAAAGCTCACAAGAGGAATTGACCTTAGTGCAGGATCTCCTCAGGTCAATCTCTGATATGTTTGTGTATCCTCCTCAGTTCTCAGCCCAGAGGTACCCATGTGGTCACTCACCCCACAATTGGCATGGAGCTTTATTTCCAAAAGGACCCCCTTCTTACCTTCTAATAAAATCCTTGCCTTCTTATTTCTTTTGCTTTCACTCCATGTTCTGTTATTCCCTGTTGTTGTTCTTATGTGCCATCAAGTAGTCTCTGACTCATGGAGAGCCTATGTACAGCAGAACGAAACACTTCCTGATCCTGCAACAGCTCCATGATCCTTGCTATACCTGAGTCCATCATTGTAGCCACTGTGTCTTCCCCTTTTTTGTTGACTCTCCTATTTACAAAGCATGATATCCTTCTCCAGGGAATGTTCCCTTCTGACAACAATACCAAAGTTGGTCAGATGAAGTTTGGCCATTTCCTCTTCCAAGGAACATTCCAACTGCACTTCCTCCAGGACAGATTTCTTAGTTCTTTAAGCAGTCCATGGCACTTTCAACATTCTTCATCAACACCAAAACTCAAAAGCATTGACTCTTCTTCCATCTTCCTTGTTCATTGTCTAGCTCTCACCATGCATAGAAGATGATTGAAAATACCATTGCTTGTGTCAGGTGCACCTTAGTCTTCAAGGAGATATCTTCATTCTTCAGCACCTGGAAGAGGTCTTTTGCAGCAGAATTTTCCAATGGTATACACTATCTGATATCTTAATTGCTGCTTCCATTGGTGTTGAATGTAGAACCAAGTAATATGAAGTCTTTGACGACTTCTAACTTGTCCATTTTTTGTGATGCTGTTTATTGGTCCAGTTGTGAGGATTTTTGTTTCCTTTATGTTGAGATGTAATCCATAATGCAAACTGTAGTCTCCAAATTCATCAGTAAGTGCTTTAACCATCCTCACTTTCAGCAAGCAAAGTTGTTTTGCCAGCTTATCTCAGGTTAGTAATAAGTCTTCCTCTAATACTGATGCCACATTCTCCTTCATAAAATCAACTTCTTGGATTTTTAAATCAGCATACAGATTGAGTAAGTATGGTAAAAGTACCACCCTGACACACTTCCTTCCTGATTTTAAACCATGCAGTGTCCCTATGCTTTGTTCAAACAACTGACTCCTGATCTACGTACAGGTTTCTCATGAGCATAATTAAGTGTTCTGGAATTCTCATTCTTCTCAAAGTTATCCACAATTTGTTATGATCCACAAAATCAAATGTTTTTGCATAGTCAATAAAACACAAGTAAATATTTTTTCTGGTATTCTTTGCTTTCAGCTAAGATGCACCTGGCATTAGCAATGATATCCCTTGTTCCACATCTTCTTCTGAATCCAGGTTACATTTCTGGAAGTTCTCTGTCAATATATTGCTGTAACCGTTTTTAAATTACCTTCAGTAAGATTTTGCTTATGTGCGATATTAATGATATTGTTTGATAATTTCCATATTCTGTGGGATCAGTTTTCTTTGGAATGGGTAAAAATATGGATCTCTTCCAGTCAATTGGGTAGGTAGCTGTCTTCCAAATCTCTTGGCATAGCCAAATGAGTGCCTCCAGCACAGCATCCATTTGTTGAAACATATCAATGGGTATCCCACCAATTCCTGGAGCCTTGTTTTTCACCAATTCCTTCAGTGCAGCTTTTACTTCTTCCTTCAATACCATTGTTTTTGATCATAAATCACCTGCTGTAATGGATAAACATCAACCAATTATTTTTTTTTTCAGTGATTCTGTGTATTCCTTCCATCTTCCTTTGATATTTCCTGCATCATTCAAAATATTGCCCATAGAATCTTTCAATACTGCAACTCGAGGCTTAAATTTTTTTCTTCAGTTCTTTCAGCTTGAGAAATGCTGAGTGTGTTCTTCCCTTTTGGCTTTCTAACTCCATGTCTTTGCACATTTCATTATGATTTATTTTGTGTTCTTGAGCTGCCCTTTGAAAGCTTCTGTTCAGCTCTATTATTTTGTCATTTCTTCCATTTGCTTTAGCCACTCTTCATTCAAGGGAAACTTTCAGAGTCTGTTCTGATATCTATTTTTGCCTTTCCTCCTTTCCTGTCTTTTTAATGACCTTTATCTTTCTTCATGGATAATGTTCTGGATGTCATCCCACTATTCTTCTGGTTTTCGGTCATTGGTGTTCAATGTGTCAAATCTATTATTTAGATGGTCTCTAAATTCAGGAGGCATGTAACTAAGAACATATTGGCTCTCGTGGACTTCTTTTAATTGTGTTCAACTTGAACTTGCACTTCTATATGAGCAGCTCCTGACCTTGTTTTGGCTGAAAATATTGAGCCTTTGCATCACTTCTTGCCACAGATGTAGTCAATCTTATTCCTGTGTATAGCTACCATTTGTGTTGTTGAAAAAGGTATTTGCAATGAAGAAATCATTAGTCTTGCAAAATTCTATCATGTGATCTCCAGTGTCATTTCTATCACTGAGGCCAAATTTTCCAATCTTTTTTGTTTCTTTTGCATTCCAGTCACCAGTGATAATCAACACATCTTGATTGCATGTCTGGTCAATTTCAGACTTCAGAAGTTGGTAAAAATTTTCAGTTTCCTCATCTTTGGCTTTGGGAGTTAGTGGGTAAATTTGAATAATAGTAGTATTAACTGGCCTTCCTTGTAGGCGTATGATATTATCCTATCACTGACAGCATTGTACTTCAGGATAGTTCTTGAAACATTATTTGTGATGATGAATTCCATGCCATTTCTCTTAAATTTGTCATTCCTGGCATAGCAGATCATATGGCTAACTGATGCAAAATGACTCAAATCAGTACTTTTCAGCTCAGTGATGCATAGTGTATCAGTCTTTATGTGTTCCATTTCATTTTTGGCAACTTCCAATTTTCCTAGATTCCTACTTTGTACATTACATGTTCCAATATTAATGGATGTTTGCAGCTGTTTTTTTTCTCATTTTGAGTTGTTCCACATCAGTAAACAGACATCCTAAAAGCTCTACTTTATCCATATCATTAAGGTTAGCTCTACTCTGATGAGGCAGATCTTTCCCAGTTTTATCTTGTGTGCCTTCTGACCTGAGAGGCTCATCTTCCTGCACTATATTGGATGATGATTCAGGGCTATTCATAAAGTTGTCCAATAATGGATCAGACAGTGTTTCACTGGTAGTCATAATGTTTTCTCTCACCAGTTCTTTGAGAAGGGGATGCCCTGTTTCTTCTTTTTAGTCTGTCTCAGTCTGGAAGCTCTGCTGAAACCCATCCACCATAGGCAACCCTGCTGGAATTTGAAACACCAGTGGTGCAGCCTACAGCCTCAAAGCAACATGCAAGCCACCACAGTACAACAAACTGACAGACAAGTTCTTTTCCCTTAGCTTCCTGCCTGGGGGCTCTCCCTCTTACCTGTTGTGTCTGGCTGCTGCCTCCTGCCTAGGGGCTCTGTTATTCCTTAGTCTTCACATAATATAATTTGTTACATTGTAAACAGCCATTTCCAAACATGGAATCAAAGTTGTGGTGAGCAAGCTCCATCTTTAAAGATTTCATGGTCTGCCCATAAATATTATAAGAAAGTCCAAACCAGGGGCTGTTTTACTTCCTAGAGGCAGCAGGGAGCATCTTTGAAGGGAGTCACATGAGTTGTGATTGCACAATAGTGGGACATGCTAAGAACCCAAAATTGAAGATGGCTGTTGCAAGCATGGAAGAAGTATGGAGACTGGAAATTTTTTGGAAAATAAATACTTGAATATGACAGATTTAGATGTATTTTGGGAGTAAATTCACTGTACAAGTATAACATAGTAAGAGAATATTTTCTCTAGAGATGATTTTTATGCTTTAAATTTACATGGGTTTGCATTATTTACTTATTTGATTAACTTGAATCCATATGGAATTATAGGAAAAAGCATGAGAAAGTAGTGTGGACACTTTATTTCAGTTAGTGCATACCAATATCAAACTATTACAGGCTACTTCTATTACTCTAATATGGATTCTGTGAATAATAGATTGAATAAAAAGTTTCTACTATATGGTTGCTATGAGTCAAAATCAACTCAATAGCAGGTTTTTTATTTTTTATTTTTTCAATTAAAGCAAGAAAATAAAATAAATCACAGTAGAGAATAGAGATTTTTTTTTTTTTTTAATGATCATTTCCACACTGTAATAGGCTTTGAAGAAAGGTTTCAAATGAATCAGAAAGGTGGACCACTTGAGTCAAGGTGCCTAGTAGCAAAAGTTTAGGTTAAGATGATAATATGAGATGGAATAGAGGCAATAGGAACATAGAAATTGCTATAAATTCAAGTAGTGTTTAGAGGAAGATTGAAAGTACCTCATGACTGATTTTCAGATCCCAGGCCAAGGCAATTGGTTCCATAATATTGCTATTTATTTATGATATTCGACAGAAAGAGTAAACTTTTATGTAGATAAATGACATTATGATAGCTATTTCTGATATATTTTCTGTTTAAAGAGTCCTTAAGTGGAAAAACTTAGTAAAGTTTGGAAATAGAAGTTTGAAATTGAAGAGAGAAGCCTGGTCTAGAAATGCAGATTTGATACCTTTAGTTTAAATGTGCATCATAGCTCTGTGGACATGAATGAGTTTGATATTTTTCAAGGAAAATAGATATCTCTGATGTTCTGAGATTGATTATGACACATCCAAAGCCTTCTTTTAACTCACTCACTCATTAACTGTCTTTGTAACTCACTCACTCATTGACTGTCTTTGTAACTCACTCTCTCTCTCTCTCTCTGTCACATACACACACACACACACACACATATTAAATCTTCAAACTATCATAGAATGGATTAACCTTAACTATAGAGCTCTGGTAGCATAGTGCCTAAGGCACTTAACTGCTAACCAGAAGGCTGGTGGTTTAAACCCACTAGCCATTCCTCGGAAGGAAGGTTAGGCAATCCACTTCCATAGTGATATCGCCTCAGAAACCCAAGGAAGAGTCGCTATCCATCGGGTCCAACTTGATGGCACATAACAACAACAACAACATAACTTTTAAAGACTTAAGATTGACTTGCTCAATTTTCCTTGTTGGTGATTTTTCTACATCAAGCAAGCTATTCTCATTTTGTACGTAGAATAATCCTATGTTCTTTGCACTACTTCTTCAAGAATGGAAAACTGTGTTTTCATTTTCCTTTGCCTCAGAAGTCCTTAACTGACAAAGACCAAATCCTCTGGGTTTCATTAATGTGGATTATGCAGTAATTTTTTTTTGCTATTTACTTATTTAAACTCAAGTTTAATATTCTACTTTTGAAGTTGTTCTTGCCTACAGAACTAAAATTGCTTATACTTTTGGTGAGCTCTGCTAAGAAAAATACTGTTTGCTTTATAACACAGTATATTTGTCTCTATATGTGCATTTTCTTCAAATAGAAATTCAGAGTATAAAATCCCTTCCATTATGCACACTTCCAGATAAAACCATTTGGGGACATTTTAGAAGGTACAAGGACAACATAAAGGCTGTATAATTTATTGAAAATTGCATAGGTTTAAGAGTCACAATGGTCAGTCTGAGTTCACATATCTATTTAGTACCATTGGGACATTAAACCCATTTCCTACTCTCTAAACTTCACTGTATTTATCTATATGAAGTTGTTGTTAGGTGTTTTCAAATTGGTTTTGACTAACAGTGACTCCATTTACAACAGAAAAAAAAAAAACAAACAACAACAACAACAAAAAAAAAAAAAACTTTGCTGGGTCCTGCACCATCTTCACAATCATTACTATTCTTGAGCCCATTGTTGCAGCTACTATGTCAATGCATCTCATTGAGGGTTTTCCTCTTTTTGTGCTGACCATCTACTTACCAAGCATAATGTCATTCTCCAGGGACTGGTCCCTCCTAATTAATATGTCCAAACTACAGGAGATGAATCTCCCCATCCTCTATTCTATGGATTATTCTAGCTGTACTTCCTCAAAAATAGATTTGTTCCTTCTAGCCTATTCAATACTCTTTGTCAACACCAAGATTCAAATATATCAATTCTTCCACTGTTGTCCTTATTGTTGTCCAACTTTCACATGGACATGACACTACACAAAAGACAATGGCTTGGGTCAGGCTCAAAGGAGTCTTGAAAGTAACATCTTTGATCTTTAATACTTCAAATAGCTCTTATGCAGCAGATTTGCCCAATACATTACACTGGTTGATTTCCTGAACTGCTGCTATTTCCATAAGCAGTAATCGTGCATCCAAATAAAATTAAATCTTAATAAATAGAAGGTAAAAATAAAATACAGGTATAATTATAATTTTCATGTATATGTCTGTTGGTTTGTAGTAATCCTAATATTTTTTTTCTATGCAAGAAGTTATATGATCAGTGAAAAATAGTTAAATGGGTTCAAGAAAACATGGGAGATATTCATTACATCTTTGTTACTACAATTTGATAATTAAAAAAAATCTGCTATGACTTACCCAAACTTACTTCCTTCTTGAATTGATTATCTAAATCATAAATGATTTCAATGTATTCTTTGTTTATTAAAAGGAATCCTGGTGGTGCAATGGTTAAGTGCTTGACCGCTAACCAAAAGGTCAGAGCTTCAAACTCACCA
This sequence comes from Orycteropus afer afer, assembly GCF_000298275.1. Taxonomy (NCBI): domain Eukaryota; kingdom Metazoa; phylum Chordata; class Mammalia; order Tubulidentata; family Orycteropodidae; genus Orycteropus; species Orycteropus afer. Next base: position 474,291 of record NW_006922067.1, read on the forward strand.
GCCACTCTATAGAAGAAATGTGGCAGCCTGCTTCCTTGAAGATTTACAGCCTTGAAAACCTTATGGGGTAGTTCTACTCTGTCCAATAGGTTCACTATGAAATATCTCTCAAGTTCTGAACCAAAACTATATGATACATTCTTATGCTCAAAAATTTTCAATGGATAATATTAACTTTTGTAAAAGCATATATATAATAAACTCCTATATTTAAAACTTAAAATACATAATAGAAAAAGTTTAATATAAAAAAATTAAGGTACATATACTAAATATATATATACTTGCATGTACTTATGTATTATAAATAATAAAATATAATGTAGTATATAATAAAAATATAATAAAGTTATATAGGATAAAGATAATAAAGTTTTATATATAATAAAAAAGTTTAATTCAACAAATTTTATGATAATTTGACAGAAAAAAAAAATCACCTCATATAATAAAATGAAATGACAATATGGATCTAATATGTTAACATTTTACATAAACTACCAAATACAATCAATCTATCTCCACAATGAAGAATACTGTTTCATACTTGGTGAGACAAAGAAGACATTATATTACATTCTGGTTACAATAGCTGTTAGATTGTTTTTCCAGCATTGGAGACAATTGGCACTCTCCATGAGATATACAGCAACAAATACGTTTCAGTTTTGCCTTGGTCTCTTGTTATTTTGTCACTGACACACACACATTAGTATCTTCTTTACTTGTAAATTGTGAGCAATGATTAAAAGTAGTATTTTTCTCATAGATTCTTAAAGACAAAACTCTATACTGACATTTACCACTCTTTCATTAATGAAATTTTGGTTGTTACTGTTGCTGTTTTAAAACACATAGATTTTGTTTTTGTATGCTTTACTCCCACCTTTATTAATCTTTATTCATTCTTAATACTTTTTCTGCTTATTTATTTTTTTCAGTATGTCGATCGTCTTTACCCTACTACAAGATAAGTTTTATTTTTTCAATTAGTATATCTACTAGTGCAATTACTCAGTATTCTACCTCCCTGGCTCCACTATTCAATTTGATTAATTTCAGTGGTGTTTAGTGGTAGATTTCTTCCCTTCCATGTAAGAAAGCCTATCTTAGTCCCTAGCCAGTGCGCTTAAGCACAACCACCACCATCTGTCATTGGAGCCTAGTGCATTTCTCTGCTGCTGAACAAGTTTCAGCACAGCTTCCAGGCCAAAATGTACTAGGAGGAAAGTAGCACTGGAGAGTTACTTCAGGAAAAAAAAAAAAAAATCAACCAATGAAAGTCCTATGGATCACAACAGTTCAATCTCATCGAGTATGGGGCCACCATGAGCAAGGGTACTGACTCAATAGCACCTACCAAAAACAGCAACAATCTCATTATGTACAAGTGAGATAATGCAGGGAATAACTAAAATTGCATATTGTTTATTTACAAGACAGTTTCCCTGTTTGCTGTCAGACAAGATTCTGATCAATCAGAATTATAAAAAGAATAAAAGCAAGTATAAAAACCAATTCTTAAGTGTATAGATACAACATGTCTAATGTACCAGCACAAGATATTGGCCTGATAAGATTTTGATCACAAGATCTTAAAAGAAAAAAGTAGAAATGATCTCTACATGTGTTTTTAAATAAACAAATGTCTTGAAGTATTCATGAAATCTTTTCCTCAAGCAAAACAGCAACACATTCTTTGCTATTAATAAGTTAAGGAAAATACAAGCACATTCTATCTTCAAATAATTTTCCATGAAGTAAGTGAGATAGAAACTCATGTACATGGTGAGGCATAAATTGTACCAAATCTCCTGTACCTCATCAAGATCTCCCTTTTGGACTCATATATCCTAATTAAATTCTTTTGTTTTTTAATTTAAAACATTGAAAATTCCCATGAAATTCAAATTCATTATCTAATATGGAATATTATCATTAACAAAGATTAACCTTTGAGCTTAGCATAGAGAATAAAAGAAAATGTTAGCTCTGTTTCTTGATATCACAAAGGTACATTTGTATATATACATATATATATATGTGTGTGTATATATATATATATATATTTACATTTTGACAACCCCAAGGAGTAGAAGAAAAGGAGAAACACTGAAATATCAGTATATTCTCGAGACATAAGATATCATACCGGACAAAACATGACGCCAAGCGAAGAACATAAAATAATAATAATGGTTGCATTGACTGAGTGTTGCTATAACCATGCATTTTGTAAGTAATATATCATAACTTAATTTTCACTATGTCCTTACATATTATGTTTATCAATGCCCCAATTTTATTCAGTCCCAAAAAGCTAAAAATAGCATTCAAGTGGTCTTTAGATTTAGTCTTAGTGATATTATATGCTATTGGGGACATGAAAACTAAGGAAGATCATCATCTGGCTTCATTTTTGTCAGGGTCACTTTGGCTCCTAGGTAAAGAATAGAGTGTGGAGGGCAAGGCTAGAAGCTGGGGATCATCAAGAGGCCATTTTAATAATCCAGGCAAGATTCATAATGATGGTGGTAGTTTAAATCAGGATAATAGCAGTTATGCTATGAAATTTAGTCAGATTCTGCATATGTTATAAATAGAAAACCTATATGACAGCAGTGTGTTTATTCTTTGGTTTGATATGATATTATAAGAGAATATATGTGGCCTCTGAGAAAAAGAAAAGAGTCTAAGATTTTTTTTTTTTTTCTTTAAAGAAGCTGGAACTGGCCTTGCCAAAAACAATGATAAGAAATATTGCAGGAAAAGCAACTTTATAGGGAGAAGAGAATAGGAGCTGAATTTTGGACATGCTAACTTTGAAATGTCTATTAGGTAACCAAGCAGGTATGTTACATTGTTGGTTTTGTTAACAATTGTTAATAACCCAATAGAGTTTTCTTGGCTTTAATCTTTATTGATTAGAACTCCAGAACTTTTCTTCAGTTGAACTGCTCAGTGGGTTTGAGCTGTTCATGTTTAGATTAGCAGCTGATAACAAACCACTCACACTACCCAAACTCCTTTGTATATTTAAGACAGAAGTAGTTTAGTATAAATTTATTTTCTGGATATCAAATTGTTATAAGCATATAGATGTTATATAAAGCTATGAAAATCATAGAAATTGTTAAGGAGGAATTTTTAGGATGAGAGTTCTTGGAGGGATGAGGAAAATTCAAGTAAGAGACAAAAAAAGAATAGTCATTGAAAAAGGAAGAATACCAGAAAAGCTATGTGTCAGAAGCCAATGAAGTAATATTTTCAACAGAGGTGGTGGTCAAATACAGCTGATAAGTCCAGTAAAGTGAAGATAAAGGATAGGCCATTGTACTTGGCAACTTCCACTTGACAAGAAAGAAACTCTGGTGGTATGGTAGTTAAAGCATTCAGCTGCTATCCAAACAGTCAATAATTCCAACCTGCCAACTGCTGTAAGGAGGGAAAGATAAGGCAGTCAGCTACTATAAAGATTTGCAGCCTTGAAAATCCATTGGCAAAGTTTTACTCTGTCCTATAATGTCACTATAAATCTGAATTAAGTCAATGGTGATTTTTTTGGGGGGGAGGGGGTTTGTTTTTTGTTTTTTGACACAACCAGAGACGTCAACCAGAGAAGATCTGATAGTTTCATGTATGACAGCTTGATTTGACTACATGCAGAAGAGAATGGAAGAAAAGCAGTTAGAGTAAATATAAAAAGAAAAGCACTTTCATTGAGCTTTGCTGCATAAAGAATAATAAAATAAATAGTAGTTAAATAGTGAAATGGGATCAAAGAATCTCTTTTAAAAATAGAGCTAAATAACAGAAGGAATTAAGTTGTTTGGGAATGCCTGAAAAAGATGTTGAGAATTCCTTGAGTAATATCCTTAAATTTGTTCAAACTATGGAAAGTCAGGAGGGTTTGTGGTGCAGTGGTTAAGAGCTTCACTGCTAACCAATAGGTGGTCAAGTGGAAACCATCAACTCCTCCATGGAAGAAAGATGTGGTGGTCTGCTTCTGTAAACAGTATGTATAGCTTTGAAAACTCTGCTCTGTCTTACTGGGTTACTATGAGTTGAAATCACTTTGATGGCACACAATAATAACCCATGGAAAGATGATAAATCTGAGAGAAAAGCAAAGGTTAATATGTTTGTTTTGGTTACTTCATGCCTCTCTAACAGAAAATACCACAAATGGGATGGCTTTAACAAAGAGGAGTTTATTCTTTTACAATTTGGGAGGCCAGAAGTCCAAGTTCAAAGTGCCAGGCTGTAGGGGCTGGGTGAAAGCCTCTCAAACCTTGGATTCAGCTCTGCCTCCCAGCCCACTGAAGCTGGAGGCTTTTCTTCAATCAGGCAGCTGCTGGCTGCAGAGGCTGACAAACTCAAGGTTGACAACTAACAAGGCATGGTTCCTATATTACCAAACTACATGCCAGACCACTGATTCAAGTCCATTGAAAGTCCCAAGATTGGCAGAGGATGGCAGGCTGCTGAATGAAGGCTTGGCTACATGTAGGGTCCAAGCACACCAAAAAGTTAGAGATCGTTTCCAAAGCTTCCTCTTACATACGGAACGCAGACCACACCCCTAAAGCAGCTACTAAGCTGATTGTGGTAGATCCCACGATGGAGTTGATTGCCAGTCCCATCACAGTGAACAGCTACCACCAGCTGCCCAGCCACTCAACCAGGCACAGCCAAGTTGACATACAACCTGAACGACCACAACGTGATAGTGGAGGACTGTGAGATTTCTCTTCAGATGGTTTTGATTTTCTCAGTAAATTTGGAATGAAGATATGTCTTAGTTGTCTAATGATGGTATAACAGAAATATACAAATATTTAACAAATAGAAATTTATTTTCTTTCAGTTAGGAGGCTAGACATCCAAATTCAGTGTACCAGTTCTAAGGGAAAGCTTTCTATCTCTATCTGCTCTGAGGAAAGTTCCTTGTCTCTTTTCTACTTCTTTTCCTCAGCAATGCTCATTTAGTTTGGCATCTATCTTCCCCTCATGCCTGCTTCCTTGCTCAATGTACTCTTTTATATCTCAAAAGAGATTCACTTGAAACACTCTTTATATTAATACTACATCATTAACATAAACAAAATCCCATTCACAAATGGGATTATAACCACAAGTATAGGCGTTAGGATTTATAATACATATTTTAGGGGACACAATTCAGTTCATAAGAATAAGAATGGGGAAGGAGAGTTGGAAATTGAAATTTAAGGACAAACTTCATTAAGTTTTCCTATATGTTGTTGTTGTTGTTCTTAGTTGCCTTCAAGGAGGTCCTTGTTTTTGGCAACCCCATCTACATTGGAAGAATGCTTGTCCTATTCTGGATCATTACAATGATGTATTACAGACCAGAACATTGTGATCCACAGAGTTTTAATTGGTTGAGTTTCAGAAAGAAATCACATGGCCTAATTAAATAAGACTTGTTGGCATGATTATATGTTTTCATATTCAGTGGCAAAGGTTTAGGAATAGAAGAAGCAGAACTTTGTGCTCAATCAGTGGTTAAAATAAAACAAAAGAAAACAAAAAAACCACTAATTCAAACTTTGGTATGTTAGAAGAATAACTGTTGTTTATCTGAATATGAAAACAGTCACTCATGCTAAAGTGTATTTGGCAACTAGATATGGTGGGGATGATGTGGTAGAATTTATTGTCTCTGATAGAAACATCTTGCCTAATTGCAAGTTGTATAGCCTTATATATGGCAGGTGAACAACTCTCTCACAAGGATATAAACCTATGCTCATTTGTAGAGTGACATCAGTACTAATAATATTTGAGCTATATTATCATATTACATATATTATAATAATATATTTGAGCTATATTTAACAATTTACCCAAAGCTTCTATATTCACTTCTTATAAGAATCTCATACAATAAACATCACGAGTGATACTACTCTAAAAAAAAAAAAAAAAGAACTGTCATTTCAGAACCAGAGAGCTGAAACAGCTTTTTAAACAATTTAATGCCAGTGTTCTGAATCCTACTACTTTGTAGGGGACATTTCTTTTAGGTAATCTTTCTGAGTAGATTAATTATTACTTTCCAATCAAATAGGTAATTTATATTCTCCAAGTTTTCTAACACTAGACACACTCACACATGCATATACACACACACACCACTACCACCACCATCATCACCCTTTGGATAAATATTTATTAGAATAAATCAAAGATTTTACTATTTTCCAAGCAGATAACATATATTTTTGAAATTATACACTGTTCCATATCATGAGAATGTAAATAATTATATGGGTAATAACTGATGGAAAGAAAAGAGCACTGTCTAGTGCACACATATATATGTGAAAACCCACAAACAAATTGGGAATGTAGAGAAACTGGGCATGGCTGTATTCAGTAAACATCACTGTATTAGGTGAATTATTCTGTTTACTAGTAAAAGATGCCTATCCCATCTAACCTAGCATGCAAATGTATTTTAAAATATATGTGGACTTAATGGGCATAAACTATCATGGGAATACCAGTAATAACAATAAAACTTGACTGACAGAATATAAATAATATATCTTTGGATCTGAATGTGGTTTATGACACTTAACTGTGTATGTTCCTTATCATTAAAAATTGACTAATTTCTGTCATTGTTACCATTCCTCTTATTATTACTTTTCTTTTCCTAAATCTTCCAATAATACTCTATGTGATTTCCTTATTTTTGATTTCAGCTTACTCACCACTTAGGCTCATTTCCTGTCCATTGTTTCCTCCCCTGTGCCATGCCCTACTTTTGTGCATAATTTTATTTTCTTTTCTGATTAAATGATTGATTTTTTTTCATATTTTCTGGTTAAATTTTCCAAAAGAGGGTATCTTTATTTGTATTTGTCTGACATTGTTTCTCTTTGAGTACATATTTCTTTTGGTAAACAATCACCTCACAGAATGCTGGCCAGTCTATGGGTTGTGATTTCTAGTTCAGCTTATATTTTCTCATTTACTTGGCTGTGACCAAAGATCTGACAAACATATGGTCCCTTACATTTTCTCTCAAGTAGGAAATTTGAGATGGGACCATATCTTTGCTAACAGGATATGAACATGGCAGCTTCCATGATGAACAAACATGATATTCGAGGTCCAAGAAAGATTTGTAAACAGTGAATTCTCCTATCACAGTGAATTTATTACTGACCACATTTGAATTGGGTCCCTACAATGTATTCAGCAGATGATTTTCTGATCTTACCTGTTCATTGCTTACTTTTGCTGACACACCCAGAAAGTCCTTTACAGTCCTTTTAAAGAATTTATATAAAATAATAAAACTTAGATGTTAAGTGAGCTCTGGTGGCATAATCAGTTACTTAATTCCATTAAAGTATCTAGTTCGTGATTGTGCTATTTGAGTCTACATTGCCTTTTCTGTACAAACTATTCCCTTTATGAAAGTGAACATTTATTTATAGAGTTAATAATCATATATCATGGTTCAGAAGATGAGGTGAACAAGCTTGAATGAATCAGAAAAATTAATCAGAGTTCAAATACTAAACTCTGGTTTGAACTAACAGCTATTTAATCACTTTTCCAGATTTTATTTACATGTAATATGGCAGTACAAATAGGAAGTAACAGATCGTCTGCTACTTTGATCTTCCATTTTATAACTCATATGAACATGAGAAAGTTTATGAGATATTTGAAAAAATGAATTGGCATCACTTTCTTCAAAATGAGCTCTTAGGGTGAAAAATAGAAATTGTAATGATGTATAGTCTATGATGTATAGTCTCCGGGAGCAAGGTAAGCACGGGCGGGCTGGTGCTTACTCACTGATCTGCACTGAACACTTTCCCTTGTTACCCTCCAGAGAGTGACTGGGTCTCCGGGAGCAAGGTAAGCACGGGCAGGCTGGTGCTTACTCACTGATCTGCACTGAACACTTCCCCTTGTTACCCTCCCGAGAGGGACCGGGTCTCCGGGAGCAAGGTAAGCATGGGCATAGCACAGAGTAGCAGGCTGGAAGAGCAGGAGAAAGGGGTAAAACCCAGTCACTAGTGCTCAGACGGCTCCCTTGTAACCCTCCCGAGAGGGACCGGGTCTCCGGGAGCAAGTTA
>NW_006922067.1:486551-489035 GCF_000298275.1 Orycteropus afer afer
CTTTTCTGTGCCAAGACCTTCACCAGATCAGACCTGTGGTACTTGTACCATAATCCCTATTATATACATAAGGGAAACCTACTAGGAGCTCTGGTGGTATAGTGACTATGGTTTTTGACTGCTAACCCGAAGGCTGGCAGTTTCAACCCACCAGCCACTCCTCGAAAGGAAGATTGAGCAATCTACTTCCATAGTGATACCACTTCAGAAACCCAAGGAGGGGTCACTATGAGTCAAATCTGACTCCACAGCAGTGAGTTTGGTTTGAGTTTTGGTTAGTAGTGCAGTGGTTAAGCACTCATTTTTATACCAAAAGGTTTGAACCCACCTGTAGGAGAAAAGACTTGTTGATCAACTTCCCTAATGTTTATAGCCTAGAAAACCTTAGGGGGACTAGCTAGCCTTTCAAAAAGAGCCATTATTAGTTGAAATTGACTTGAAAGCACACCTAACAATAACAACAACAATACTCTCCTAATTTGAGAAACTATACAGAATAAAAAACAAAATAAAACCAAACACACTGCCATCAAGCGGGATCTGACTCACAGCCACCCCCTCCTTGGATTTCCAAAGAGGTATCACTATAGAAGTACATTGCCCAATTTTCCTTCCCAAGAGTGGCTGGTGGGTTTGAAAGTCTTCTGGTGAGCAGTCAAATGCCTTAGGCACTACATCATCAGAGCTCCTGTATACAGAATTGTTGTTGTTGATGAAATGTGTCATCAAGTCGGACCCAACTCATAGAGACTTCTTGGGTTTCCGAGGCAGTATCACAACAGAAGTAGATTGCCACATCCAATGACCAAATCAGTTCCATCCTCTCTTTCAGGAAGTGTGATGTGAGGCTGTATTAGTTTTCTATTGTTCTTATAAATTATTATTATGCATTTAACAGCATAAAATAACACAAAAATATTATCTCAGAGTTCTCCAGTTCAGAGGTATCTATGGGCTCAGTTATTTCTTTATTTGCAATCTCTTAAGGTGGCAATAAAGAGATGGGCAGGCCTAGGTTCTTTTCTGGAGACTCTGAGGAAGAATGCACCTAAATTCATTCAGATTGTTGGCAAAATTCAAGTCATTACAGTTGTATCAATGATGTGCTTATTCCTTTGTTGGTTGTTAGCTCAGGACCTCCCTTAACTCCTTGAGACCTCTCTCTGGTTCTTGTACAGGGTTCCCTACATTGCAAGACACAAACAGTGAGTCAAATCTTTCTTACATTTGAAATCTCTTCAAATTCTCTTTCTGCCTCCAGCATGAGAAATTCTCTGCTTTTGAGGGACCATGGCATTAAATTGAGTCCATCTAGAAAATCCAGAATAATCTTCCTATCTTAAGGTCAATAATCCTTCTTGTTCTTTTTTTTTTTTTTTTAATTGTACTTTGTATGAAAGTTCACAGAACAAATAACATTTTCTTTCAACGATTTATACACATTTAGTTTCATGACATTGGTTGCAGTTTCTTCAATGTAACAGCAATCTTCCTACTTCCTCCTCATGTTTCCTGTTCCCATTTGTTCTTTCCTGTCCCTTCCAACTTCTGAGTTTTGTTTTTGGGCAAATTCAGTCCTTTTGGTCTCATATGGTTGATTAAACTGACCATTCCTCTCTGGTATTATTATTCACTTCATAGACCTGTTTAACATTTGACTGAAAGATGATCCTCTGGAGTGGAGTCAGTTCTAGGCTTAAAGGGTGTCTAGAGGCAAAGTCTCAGGGGTTCTACCAGTCTCTGTTAAACTAGTAAGTCTGGTCTTTTTAATATTTTAAATTTTGTCCTACTTCATTTTTTTATCCCTCTCTGTCCAGGATCTTTGCTTGAGATCCTCATCATAGCAGTTGCCAGTGGTTGCTGGAAACTTCTAGTTCTTCTGGTTTTCTAGTTCTGGTCTCATGGTACTGGAGTTTGTGGCTTTCATGTTCCATTAGTCCTTTGAAGCAATTGTTTCCTTGAGTTTTTTATTTGATTCACTCTTCTTTGAGCCAGACAAAGAGAGATCAATAATTGAATCTTAGATGCTTTCTTCCAAGTTTTAAAGACCCCAATCACAATTTAAAAGTAGAATGTATAATATTATCTTTGTAAACAATGTTATGCCAATTGACCTAGATGTCCTTTGAGACTGTACCCTTAAGCCCACAAGGCCAATGAGTCATTCCCTCAGGGTGTATAGTTAAGACTAAATGTTTTCAGAAAACTACCTTCCAAAGGGTTAGCAGTTCAAATCTACAAGCTGCTCTGCAGGAGGAAGATGGAGAAACCTATTTTTATAAAGATTTACAGCCTTGGAAACCCTTTAGGGGTTGCTATGAATAGGAATTGGCTCAATAGTAGCGGGTGAGAATGTATGCGCTACAGTATATGCTCGGATAATATTTACAGTATATACACATACACATACAAAGCGGGCTTGTGCTTACTAACTAATCTGCACTGAACACGTTCCCTTGTTACCCTACCGAGAGGGACCAGGTC
>NW_006922067.1:493050-499694 GCF_000298275.1 Orycteropus afer afer
CGGGCAGTGTTTCGTTCTGCTGTGCATGGGGTCGCTATGAGTCGGAAACGACTCGACGGCACTTAACAACAACAACAACAACAACACATACATATGTAGAAATATCCTCTGCCAAACATATATGTAATCTTGAGTGTACTGTTATTCACCTTCCCACATCTGCTCAAAGTGTATGCCTATCAATGTATCCACTCATAGACGATTGTTACTATTGCTTTTATTTCAAGATGTGAAGGTAACAGTATTTACTTTTATTGACCTTTACCTTTTTGCACCTCCTAGTGATTTCCTTTGCCATGGGTCATGTTGTGCTGACCTCCCCTTTAGTGTATATTGCCTTATCTTTCTCCCATGTTAATATGCGTCTACTCTTTTGTTGGTGATTTGCCTTCCTTTCCCCTTCCATCCCTGGTAAGCATCAAAGAATGTTTCTTTCTATGTGTAATTCTTTTCATGACTTTTTATAATAATGGTCTCATACAATATGTGTCCTTTTCTGAATGACTTATTTCATTCATCATAATTCCTGTAGCTTCATCCACATTACCAGGTGTTTTGTGGATCCTTCATTATTCTTTAATGTTTTATAGTACTCCATTGTGTGTCTGTACCATAATTTTTTTTTTTTTTATCCATTCATCTGTTGATGTGCATTTATGTTGTTTTAATGTTTTTGTGATTGTGGATAATGCTGCTATGAACATAGATGAAAGGTCTGTAATCGTAATTGGCTCCAAAAAGTCCCTTTCATCATATAACGTGACATATTTACAGGTTTCAAAGATTACGATGTGGACATTTTCAAGGAGAGGCTTAGGGAATACTCATACTAGTGACCAGGAGATCGGGTTCTCTCTTCTTTCTTCCTTGCTGACATTTTAGGTCTAACAATAAAATACCCTCCCACTGAGGCCTAATGTTTGTTTGCAACTTAAAAAGATGCAATTCTGGGCTAGCCAGCCCCCTTCTTTAGGAAGCTAGAGGAGTATGGTGCAGTAGGATGTTTGATAGCAGAGTTAAAATGATAAAATGATTTACTTAGGCTGGGAGTGTAAAATAGTTTGTAGAGACCATTTTCTGGGTGTAGGTGGAACACACATAACTTTAAGGTTACAGTACACCTAAGTGGATCTATCTGGCCAGGGAGAGACTGGCAATAGGTAGAGTACCATTTAAGCCTTTCACTCATAGCACAAAACAGTGTATAAAAGAAAGGCTCACCAGATAGCTCTTGATGGGTGACTGCTCATGACGGAATTTTGCTGTCTGATTCTTGAGTAATAAAAGCTACATTCCAGGTGCTAATGTGTAGTTCAGGTTGCCATCAGATGGACGAGATGTTTATGAAGCAGTCTATGTTAGCTACTGGTGCCCTTTTCATAAGGGCTTCCTGGCTATGTGGGAATTATAGGGTAAAACCGTGAGTACCACTCAAATTTGGAATGTCACCATACGTTATGGTATGGTCCAACAAGGATGTGTCATCCCACATAGAGTATGAAAAACAGAAGTTCCTGAGTCACTAAAAACAAGGTATGCAATGCCAAGGAAGAATGAAGTAGAAAAGTAAGACAGAAAGAAAAAGAAGTGGGGTAGAGCTGTTTGCTGGACTCCTTGACCTTGAACACTGGAATGACTCTCATACCTTATAAAGCTTTTAAATTTACCAGGAGCAATGTGTTTTTATCACCAGAAAAGTGTTCCCATGCTTCCCAATTTGGACGTGTATCTTTAAAATAATCTTCATTCCTTGAAGGTGGTGTGTGTGTGTGTGGTACCAGAATATATTTCTTTTCCCTGAGCTCCGAAACAGCTTCATAAACATTTCAGAAAGTTAAGTGCGCAGTGGGTGTGTTTGTTTTGTGTATTTGGATGGTGATTAGATTTCTGTTTTACATTCACAGTTTTGTGGTGAAGAGAGCAGAAGGTGGCTTTTGTCCACTTTGGATCTTTCCCTTTCAATTTGTCTTCCCCATCCCACCTTCCTCTTTAAGGAAAAAACCTTGCCACATTTACAAGCCTTTTTTTTTTTTTTTTTCCTTTTTTGATTTGCTTCATTTTTAAACTAATCATCTGAAAACTATGGGAAATAACAAACGTGGAAAGAAACAATAGTCAAAACAATCTTAAAGGTCCATTAATGATTGTCACTCTGATCTTCATCGAAATGTAAATTAAGTTAAGTTGCCCTCTTAGTCTTTCACTGGTTTTCCTCCTCCTATTCTTGTCTGCGGGAGTTCTGGTAGCATAATGCCTAAGGCACTTGACTGCTAACCGGAATACTGGCAGTTCAAACCCACCAGCCACTCCTCAGAAGGAAGGTTGGGCAATCTACTTCAGTCGTGATACTGCTTCGGCAACCCAAGGAGGGGTCGCTATGAGTCGGATCTGACTCGACAGCACACAATAACACAATAACATTCTTGTCTGGAGAGGTTGTCCAGCCCACAGCACTTCTCTTACCCTACCTACTACCTTGTGAATCTCCCAGTGAAAGCACGCATCTAATTATCTAAAAATCTTTCTCTCCCTCTGGTTTTTACTTCAGAGTTTTAAAGGACAAAAACTGCATCTAACTCATTTCTAAGTCTCCATCCTCTGTTACAAAAAAAAAAAAAAAAACCTACTGCCATCAAGTCAGTTCTGACTCATAGCAACCCCTACTGTGTTCCCAAGGCTATAAATCTTTATCAAAGTAGATTCCTTCATCTCCCTCCCTCAGAGCAGTTGGTGGGTTTGAACAAGAACCTTCTGGTAAGCAGCTAAGTGCCTTAGCCACTAGCACTGGAGCTACTTAACCTCTATCATAAGTGGAAGGTATAAACTAGGAGTAGATGGATAGATAGATAGAGACAGAGATGTAGATATAAACCATAAAAAAAAAAGGGAAACAATTTTGCTGTAGAGTTGATTCTGACTCATGAAGACCCCATGTGTCACAGAGAACTGCCCCAGAGGGTTTCTTGTTTGTAATCTTTATGGAAAGCAACCTGCTATTACAAGGGTTACATCACTCAACTGTTAACAAAAGGTCTACAGCTGTCACCAATCAGCCCCTCTGAGGGAGAAAGGTATGGCAGTCTGTTTCTGTGAAGATGTACAGTCTTAGAAACCCTATGGGGCCGTTCTGTCCTGTCCTATAGGGTCACTAGGAGTCAGAATTGACTTGTCAACAGTGAATATGTTTATTGTTTGTTTATTTGGTTCAATCTTTATAGAAGTTGATGTCTAGGCTTTCTGTTAGGTGTGTTTGAACCACAGATGTTTTAGGTTCACCAGAACGCAAACTGTTTGCACCACCCAGGGACCCACATATAGATTTAGACATAACAATATATAGACGTACAGATACATTTCGTGAGTTAATGAATGGATGAATGATGTACTTTGAATTTTCTGCTTCTCCCATTGGTAAGTAAATTCTCAGTCTTAATATACTGCAATAGCCTAAGGAAATACAGCAGGTAATAGCTGTCAAAAGTTCACACAATAAGCCCAGAGAGATCAAGGAAAAGTAATTTACATCTCACAACAAACTCCTTATTATCTCAAAACTACTCTACAGTACAGCAAAGTTATCCCACACGTTTCCTCATATGCTGTCAGAAATTTTAACATATTGATAATTTTTTGCTGAAAATGCGTTACTGCTTAGAGGCACTAAAATGACCCTAGGCTTAAACATAAATCAAAATTTTTATTTCGCTTTCCTTTTTATTACCCAAATAGTCACTTTTTCCATTTTAACTCCTCTTGGGGTCATTCAGCTCTGACCTATCAAGCTTTCAATTCCTGCTGTCTGAAATGAAACATCACTCCCACCTATAACTGACAAGAGTCACATTTCTTGTGGGATTGATTTCTTTCATCTCTTTCTTTCTTGTGCCCTTATCTTTCTTATACTTTCTACCTTTCCTTTCAGTGATAAGGTGTCTATATTTTCTTGTGTTCATTTTCTGTTTTTTTCTATCCATTTGTCAGTTTCCAGCCTGTTAATTTATATATTCTGTCCCCATATTCACTTCACTGATCTCTGGTTTTATCTTGTAATTTTCTACTAACACTTTGGATTTTTAGCCATTTGGCCTACTGACTATTTTTCCCTTTATATTACTTTCACTGCATCTTAAGTTATTATTTTTTATTTTCCTTTCTGATTTATCTTGCCAATTTTCCTACCTTTTTAACTTATTTCATCTTATTCTATCTTCATTATTTTCCTCCACTACTCATTTAAGTGTGTCCTTGAGATTACAGTATTATTTATATCTAATCATGTATTTTCCTTCTCCTTATTATGCTAAACACATATGCTTATTTTTTCTCCTATGCTGTAACTATCAACATTTTTCCATTGCTTTGTAGCAGATTTTAGGATACCTTAAGTGTGACTATAGCATATAAAAGCCAAATTATCATTAGATTTCCAGAAAAGCTTCTTTAGTACAGTATCATCAATTATAGGAATGGGCTCTTCTCATGATAAATAGAAGGAGATGCAGGAATATAACAACAAAATTATGAAACATATAAACACATAATGTATCTGTATCTTTCTGTGGACAAATATGCTTGAATTGTTAGGGAAAAATACAAGGAGAAACACTATCTTTTTTATTATTCTTTTCTAATAACTATTTAAAAATGTCTCCTTATTTTTTAAAATTACATAATGTAACTCAAAAATGTTATAGTGCCATCATGTATTTTTAAATATATTTGTTTTATTCCAAACATACAAGAAACTTCAGAAAGTAAATCATGTGGCAAATATTTGTCTTTGAATAATGAATGATAATCGAATATTACTACCTTAATACTTTTTTTTTGTGTGTGAAGAATTGTCTTTTGTCTAGTTTTATAGAGCAGCATTCCACAAGGTCCTCTTGCTTACTGACCATTCTCACTTTCCCAGTAAAAGCATGAGAACATCACCTCCTTGTTCCTACTGATTTATCTGTGAACCCCAGATTAGGCAATTGGGCTTATTTTGAAAACTCCCTGATTTTTCTGACTCTAGAATATGTTTTCTGTGCAAAAAATGTAAACTGATTGTGGAAATTCATCCAATGTAGCAAGCTCAGATTCTGTGTTTACTAACACACTTAGTATGTCAGAGACATATTGTTTAACAGGAGTTGATTCTCTGAAGTCTGCCTCCTAATGTTGAAGATCAAACACTGGAAGTTCAAGCTAAATAATTTTATAATCTCTCATTTCTGATTATTTTATGTAATCTAAAACACATCAGTAAGACAAACTATTATTTTATGTTTCTCTAAGAAAGAAAAAAAAATGTTACCAATTTAACGAACAAGCCATCAACTTTTGGACATATTCCAATATTACAAATATTTACATGATAAAAAAGGTATATTATAAATGATTATCTCCAACACAAATGTACTGTAAATATAGATTCTAGAAGAGAGTTTATTGCATATTCAAGATTTTTAACCAATTTGTTTATTTGTTATGTCCTCTCATGGAATGAAAAATATTTTCCTATGACAATCTTACATTCACATTACAAATATAGATAAAAGTCTAGCACACACAGAACGATATATAACAATGATCTTATACAACTATTTAATGTCTAAATGTACTAATTCTAGTGAAGAGTTAAGCACAATTAATCTCAATCTAAAACACAGTGAGAAAAAAAAATCATATTTTTTATTTGAACATAGTCTTAATTTAGAGGAGCCATATGTAATGCTGCTTTTGGTAGGGAGCAGCAAGTCAGTTCTAACTGATCTTGACACTATGTATAGTGCCTAAGGTGCTTGACTGCTAACCAGAAGGCTGGTGGTTCAAACTCACCAGCCACTCCTCAGAAGGAAGGTTGAGCAGTCCACTTCCTTAGTGATACCACCTCAGAAACCCAAGCAGGGGTCACTATGAGTCAGGTCTGACTCAATGGCACATAACAACAACAACAAAATGTACAATAGAGTGAAACACTGACCAGTCCAGACCCTCCCTCATAACTGTTATTTTTGAGTGCACACTTACAGCCACTGTGTCAATTCATCCATTTGAAATTTTTCTTCTTTTTCACTGACACTCTACTTTGCCAAGCAAGATATCCTTCTCAAAGGACTGGTCCTTCCTGATTACATGTCCGAAGTATATGAGATGAAATCTCACCATCTTTCTTTCTAAGGATCATTCTGACTATACTTTTTCCAAGACAGATTTGTTTATTCTTTTTCTGGTGGTCCATGGTATATTCTTCACCAATGCCATAATCCAAATACATTAATTCTTCTTTCCTTTTCTTTATTTATTGCCCATATTTTGTATGCATATGAAGTGATTGAAAACATCATGGCTTAGATCAGTCATATCTTATTCCCCAAGGTGACATCTTTGCTTTGTAATACTTTAAAGAGTTCTATGGGAGCAAATCTGCCCAATGGAATACATAGTTTTATTTCTTCACTGCTTCTTCCATGGACATTGATTATAGTTCCAACTAAAATAAAAGTCCTGACAACTTTAATATTTTATGTTTATCACAATTTCTCTTATTAGTCCAGTTGTGTGGGTTTTTGTTTTCTTTATGTTGTGGTACAACTTATACTAAAGCTTGTAGTTTTTGATCTTCAAAACCTTTTCACTTTCAGTTAGCATAGATG
>NW_006922067.1:500294-549343 GCF_000298275.1 Orycteropus afer afer
AAAAAACTTGCTGATGTAGTTGTTAAGCATTTGGCTATTAACTGAAAAGTCAGTAGTTCAAAACCATGTCCCACTCCACAAGAGAAAGATGTGGCAATCTAGTTATGAAAGATTATAGGCTTTGGAAAACCTATCAGGCAGTTATACTCTGTTCCATAGGGTCACTATGTGTTAAAATAGACTAGACAGTGCTTAATTGGTGAGAGCACTTTAAATCTTTCATACATGGTCAGTAATTAAATTCATTTTGTTCAAATACCCAGCTCTCCTTTGAGGTCAAGCAGTTCTCAACTTCTCTGTGTACACTGAGAAACGCTTCTGTGCAGAAACCTGTGCCTAGAGGTAACGGGTAGCCATCTCCTCTGAGGTCACTTCGTTCAGTGCTACAGAGCAGGATCAAGGTCATTTTTGTACAAGACATACTGAAATTTTCTAGTTTAGAATTTCTCCACCCATTAATTTCCTGAAGTCATTTTTGCTTTGTCCATCTCTTCCAAATCATAATCCATTCAGTGAGTTTCAGATGTCATAAAATAAACAGATACAAAGAGTCATATATCATAGACAGCTGTTTCTTATTAACTTTTAATAATTCTCCAGGAGCTCCGGTAGCTTAGTGCCTAAGGCACTTGACTGCTAACCAGAAGGCTGGTGGTCCAAACCCACCAGCCACTCCTCGGAAGGAAGGTTGGGCAATCCACTTCTGTAGGATACTGCCTCGGAAACCCAAAGACGGGTCACTATGTGTCGGGTCTGACTTGATGGCACATAACAAGAAGAAGAAGAAGCAAGAATAAATTACTGCTTGAAGGGAGAGAAAGGATAATATAGTAAGATATAATATTTCATTTTGGTATTATAATACTATTACTCTCTAACTTCCTCCAAAAGCAGACTGTGATACAATGACTTGTTTATATATTTTTCTTTTAGAGTTTAAATAAGAAAAAAGGTGGATGGGATAGATAGCATAAAACAATGATGAAAAAACGGTGAAAAATGGTGTAAGTTCATTACTGTAAGATCTTTGAAAAGTGTACAAAGTGTCTCTTGGATTTTTTTTCCAATGGACTGATGGCTGGAACATTTATACTTTGGCATCTTTCTCTATTGTTTAAAGATTTCCCAGGAAGTGGTTAACTTTTCCAGTTTCTGTGTTTTTCCTTCTCTAATTTAGCAGAATCATGTACTTAAAAGTAAAGACCTAATGCATAAAAGATGAATTCCACTCAGTG
Source organism: Orycteropus afer afer (assembly GCF_000298275.1). Taxonomy (NCBI): domain Eukaryota; kingdom Metazoa; phylum Chordata; class Mammalia; order Tubulidentata; family Orycteropodidae; genus Orycteropus; species Orycteropus afer. Next base: position 501,530 of record NW_006922067.1, read on the forward strand.
AATATTTGAGATATCACTGTCAATATGCATCTACTCCTTCCCATATCTGTGGACAAAATCAGAGATGATCCTATAAAATGTAAAGCATAGAACAAAATATCTGCTGCAGTCAAGCCTTTGCAGTCTGAAGATGGTCTTACAACTCATTGAATTAAATGTCACTCACCTTTCTAGTTGGTGACTAGTTGCAATCTCTAAATAAATAAACAAAAGTAATACCAGAAAGTTAGTTGAATAAACTATATAGTGACTTCCATAACTAATCTTGAAACTGTAATTGAAATTCATCATTTTTTTTCTCCACCATCAAACATCCATATCTAGAAAGGGTAGTAAAAGATGAAATGATAAGTAAAAATCACAGCCTCAAGGTCAGCTATAAAAGTGGGGCTGTACCTTTTCCTAACCTAGGTTGCTTGGCGAGAATGCTGTGTATGTATGAAGCCATAGGAAATATCAGAGAAAATGAGGTAAGTTTAAAAAAGTCAAGTCAAGTTACATAGAGTTCTGAGTTGGTCAGTGATTTATTTGTTTTATTCGGAAACTGTATTTGACTTCAATCATAAATATGTAATTCCTGTGGTTCAATGGATTCCATTCCAGATATTTTGTTCTATGCTTTACATTTTATAGGATCATCTCTGATTTTGTCCACAGCTATGGGAAGGAGTAGATGCATATTGGCAGTGATATCTCAAATATTCACTGAGTGGAATTCATCTTTTATGCATTAGGTCTTTACTTTAAAGTACATGATTGTGTGGTGCAATGGATTGTTTCTGTGCTTTTCTGATAATATTACTTAGCAGATATGACATTACCCATCTAACACATTTTTGGTTGCTCCAATCCCATAATTACTTGATTTTTCATGGAAATGTATCCAGCCTCTACCATGGACTCAGGAGCAGATTTCTAAGTCGTAGGTTATTCTCTGTTATAAAAGGAAGGATTTTTCTCTATCATCTTAGTCATTTGTGTGCAAGTCTTTTATTTGGATTTTCTAGAGATTCTGTCCTTTTTACTTATCTACACAAACTGGAGACATTTATCCACTGTCCCCCATCCCTCAGTTATTGAGAATTTCTCAATGGACATTGTGTTAGGTAAGGATATATGTCAGCTTGGCTTGGCTAGATTTTGGGTGGCTGGGCAGCTACATGTAGTTATTCGCAGTGATGAGACTGGTAAACAACTCCATTGTGGTCTCCAGGGAGCAGCTAAGTAGCTGCCTTAATGGTGTGATCTACTTCCAGTATATAAGAAAATGCTTTGAGAAAGGTCTCTGAGCTTTTTGCACGCTTGGGCCCTCCATGTAGCTGACTCTTCATTCATCAGCCTGCATGTTGCCTGCTGATCTTGAGACTGTCTCTGGGCTTGAATTAATGGCCTTGTGTTGCTTAATAACCTTGGACTGTGCCATTTTACTTGTTAAACTTGGGTTTGTCAGCCACAGCAACCAGTAGGTGCTTGAATTAACAGAAGCCTCCACCTCCAGTAGGTTGGGGGCAAGAGGCAGAGTGGAAGCCCAAGGTTGAGGAGCCTTCACCCAGCCCCTAGACCTGGCACTTTGAACTCTGACTTCTAGCCTTCAAAACTGTAAAAGAATAAAATCTCTGTTAAAATCATCCATTTGTGCTATTTTCTTTTAGAGCAGCACTAGAGGACCAAAGCAGACATTGAGTCTTTTCCCATCCTAGAGTTATGGCTATATATCCTTATCAAACAGTTCTATAATTTTGGAGCAAAACTTTGAGGCAGAAGAAGAGATTCCATTTGGTGTATGCATTGGGAACCTATCAGTGTCCATTAAGTGGTCCACTAAAGCTATACAATCAAAATCAGAAGTAAGCCAAAAGCATGAGATAGATAAAAAAAAAAAAAAAAAAAAAAAAAAAAATTCCCAGAAACTGTAGTAGAAAACAGTTGAATTGGAAAGATTTTTTTTCCCAAGTGTTTCAGAACAGTTTTCAAAGTTTTACCGCTCCTCTAGATTGAAACTGACTTAGATATTTTTAATGCATTTTATTAAAATATAATTTATGTACAGTGAAATACATAAAAGTAAAGTGACATGGGTCAATGCGTGTTTTGTTTTTCTGTAGTGTTCCCACCGCTCTCCTCCCACCCCTAGTAACCAACAAAGAAAGTTCCCTTCCTTGATTTTTACAGTAATGAACTAATACTAAATTTGTCCTTCTGTGATTGACTTACTTCACTCAGCATGTTCTCCAAGGTCATCCACATTCTGTGGTGTTTTGCAGATTCTACATTATTCTTTAGGGTTGCATAGTATTCCATTGTGGGTATGTACCATGGTTGGTTATCCATTCTTCTGTTAATGTGAGTGTAAGTGGTTTCCATCTTATTGCTATTGTAAATAGTGCTGTGATAAACATAGATATGCACATATCTGTTCTTGTCCTGGCTCTCACTTCTTTAGGATATATACCTAGTAATTGGATTGCTGGGTCAAATGGTATTTATAAGAAATCACCACAGTGTTTTCCACAGTGGTTGTATCATTTTACAGTCTCTCACAGCAGTGTATGAGATTCCCAATCTCTTCACAACCTAGCCAACATCCACTGTTTTCTGCCTTGTTGAATTTTGCCATTAGTGCCATGAGATTTTATCTCATTGTTGTTTTGATTTGCATCTCTCTGATGGCTAATGATCAGGAGCATATCTTCATGTATTTGCTGGCCACCTGAATATCCTCTTTGGTGAAGTGTTCATTCATGTTGTTCTGGTTACCTAGTGCCGCTCTGACAAGAACATACCACAATTGGGATGGCCTTAACAAACAGGAGTTTATTCTTACAATTTGGAGGCTTTAAGTCCAAGTTCAAAGTGCCAGGCTCTAGGGGCTGGGTGAAACCTCCTCAACCTTGGGGTCCAGCTCTGCCTTTTGCTCCTGGCCCATTGGAGCTAGAAGGATTTCTTCACTCAGACAGCTGCTGGCTGCTGAGGCTGAGAAGCCCCAAGGTTGACAAGTAAAAAGGCACAGTTCCTATGTTGTCAAACCACAGAGCAGGTCATTAACTTAAGTCCACTGTAAGTCCCAAGGTCAGCAGAGCATAGCAGCCAGCTGAGGAACAAAAGGGCTACATGCAGGGTCCAAGCGTGCCAAAGGCTAGAGACCATTCCCAAGGCTTCTCCTTATATACAGGAACCAGACCACATCCCAAAGGCAGCTACTCAGCTGCTGGGATAGATTCAACCACGGAGTTGATGGCCAGTCTCATCATGGGGAATAACTACCATTAGCTGTCCAGCCACTCAATCAGGCCCAGCCAAGTAGACACAAAAACATAACCACTACACATGTCTTCTGCCCATTTTTAATTGGATTGTTAATCTTTTTGTTGTTGATGTGTTGGGGTTTTCTATAAATTTAAGAGATAATTCCCTTGTCAGATACGTAATTATCAACAAGTATAAATTTGTTGCTGTCATTTTGTTATGTGCTTTTTTGTGGTATCGATTTCTTTGTTCCATATAATTTTCTGTGCTGAGCTCATTTTGTTTATTAATCATGTTATCACTTCCTTTGTTGCTATTGTTTTGTTGTTGTTGTTGTTATGTGCCATCGAGTCTGGCCAACTCATAGAGACCCCTCCTTGGGTTTCCAAGGCGCTATCACTACAGAAGAAGGATTGCCCAACCTTCTTTCTGAGGAGTGGCTGGTGGGTCTGAACGGCCAGGCTTCTGGTTAACAGTCAAATGCCTTAGGCACTATGCTACCAGAGCTCCTGCTATTGTTTTAATGTTTGCTACATGTTTGTGCGCTCCTCAGAAGGAAGATGGAGCAATCTACTTCTGTAGTGATACTGTCTCAGAAACCCAAGGAGGGGTCGCTATGCATCGGGTCTGACTTGATGGCACATAACAACAACAACAAAAAATGTTTGTACTGGTCCTCTTTTTTATTTTAATGTGAATCTTTATCAATTTTCTTTGAGGTGAACCTGTGATTTATAATTTCTTCCCAAGTTTAGAACAATCCATTCTGTCTTGTAGTTTTTTTGACTTCCCTACCATTTAGAAGTTCTATAACTACAGTTTTTTCCCTCTTTTTGGTTTTTAGCTGTTTCCATTTGTCAATTGATGTCTCTGGTACCCTGTTTACACTCTTGTAGGATTATTTACTTTGGCTACTTCTCTAACTGGGTTAGTTTCTGGGTTATGTCATCTGTGTGTTAATGGTCAGTTGTTGTTTGATGTTGTCAGTTCTCTGTCCAAAGGATTCCCTTTGCATCTCTTGTAAAGTTGGTCTTTTTGTGTGTGTGTGTGCTTTGGGTGAAGATTTACAGAGCAAATTCACTTTCCATACAGCAGTTCACATATACTTTGTCTCATGTCATTGACCAGTTTACCACAATGCAACAGCTCCGTTCCCAATTCCTCCCCATAGCTACCTCTTCCCAGTGTCCATCCCTCCATACACTCCTGCACCCTGAGCTGTGTCCCTATGCATAAGCAGCCCATCTTTCTCCCATGATTGTTCTCTCTAAGGAGTGTATCTACTTGAGGTAAATGTTCAATGCACATGCCTGTCTTTTGTTTGGGTGGAAACCACAGGTGTGGGTTCAATTCCAGACCTGAAGGGCAGCTAGGGGCCATAGTCTCAGTGGTTCCATCAGGCTCTATTGGACCAGTAAACCTGGTCCCCACTTTTTTATTTTTCTCCAAATGACTTTGAGTGTTGTTCCACATTGTTCTCCCTTTCTATCAAGGGTCTCCTACATAGATCCCCTTCCAAGTGGATGACAGTGGTAGCCGGGCACCATCTAGTTCTTCTGGTCTCATAGTTGTATACACTGAAGATCAGATGGTGTATCAGTCACTAGGACTAGTTGTTTCCAAGATTTTTTGTTTTCTTCATTCTTCTTTGCTCTGGACAAGGAGAGACCCATTATTGCCTCTAGATGGCAGCTTGCTAGCTTTTAAGATCCCAGTTGCTACTCACCAAAGTAGGAGATGGAACAATGTTTTGTATAGTAAGTTATGCCAATTGAGCTTGATGTCCCCTGTGACTATGGTCCCAAGCCCGCAGTTTCAACTACTCAGTCCCTCTGGATAGCTGGCTGTGACCAAGCAGTGTAGGTTGGTCTGGTTTTAACAAATTCCCTTAATTTCTGCTTATCTGGAAATGTTCTAATTTCACCATCATATTTGAGGGACATTTTTGCCAGGTATATAATTCTTGACAGCTCTGGTGATGTAGTGCCTAAGGCATTTGACTGCTAACCAGAAAGCTGGCAGTTCAAACCTACCAACCACTCCTCTGAAGGAAGACTGGGCTATCTACTTTCGTGAGATACTGCTTCGGAAAACCAAGGAGGGGTCGCTATGTATTGGATTCTACCAGTGGCAGTGAGTTTGGTTTGGTTTCTTATGTAATTCTTGGTTGGAAATTTTTCCTTTTCAGGGTTTTATATATATCATCCTGTTTTCTTCTCAGCTGCATGATTTCTGCCAAGAAATTCAAGCTTATTCTTATTGTTTTCCCCTTGTAGATAACTTTTGGTTTTCTCTATGCTGCTTTCAGGATTCTTTCTTTGTGTTTGGTTTTGGTGAGTTTGATGATGATATGTCTTGGTAATTTTCTTTTGAGGTCTATCCTGTTTGGGGTTCATTGGATTTCTTGAATGGATATATTCTCATCTTTCATCATACCAGGAAAATTCTCTTCCAACAAATCTTCAACAATTTTTCCTGTGGTTTTATTTGTCTCTTCCTGCTCTGTAATTCGATTACATGTAGGTTATTCCTTTCAATGATATCCCATATGAACCTTAGGCTTTCTTTATTTTGTTTTGATCTTTTTTTCTGATTGTTCCCTTTCCAAAGAAGCATTGAGCTGTTTGCCTTCAATCTCACTAATCTGTCTTCCATTGATTCATTTCTACTTCTTTGCCTGTTCAATGTGTTATCTATTTGCAGTGTAGTAAATTACATAGTGTGACTTTTCTAGCCCTAAGACTTTGTAAACTCCATGGTGGAATTTGCCGTGAGCAACTGAGTAGCTCCTGATTGCTAAAGTTATCCACCTGGGGTATTTCTGTTGAACCAGAATGAAGCAATTTTTTCTGGGAAGTACACTCTCTCAGTTATATAGAATTGTGATGTTGGGATTGGTTAGTGGTCACTCTGCCAGGCTCAATAGCAACACTTATAAAGACAGAAGGAGCCTCTCTGACTGCTGGCTGAAAAAGATGTGCTGCTGACAGAAACACACTCATGAGAGATGTGAGAGACATGTGCTGCTGAAGAGAGACACATGCTGCTGGGAGAGAGACATGAGAGACACACCCTACTGGGAGAGAGACATGTGCTTCTGAGAGAGAGACTAAGAGAGACTGTTGGCTGAGAGATGGCAGGCTGCGACAGACTGAGCGTGTTCCTGAACTTCAATTGTAGCCTGTTCCTTCCCTAATAAACACCATAATCTGTTAGTTCTGTGTGGCCACTGCAGGGAATTATTGGACTAAGCAGAGAGGTGGTAGGTGCTATGTGAGGGATGATTGGTGACAGTGTTGGGGAAAGAGCTGGAGGGAGGCAGCATGTCTGGCTTTGCAGGAATAGGCCTTGGGGTACTGATGGTGATTCTGTCTTTATCTTGCAGTGCTACAGGAGGTCAGAACATGCAGCCTCACTGCCCCTTAGGCACTATTTCTGAAAATTTACTATTAATCTTTTGGATTTCTATGTGCAGATTTTGTATCATTTCTAATTTGTCATTTATTTTGTCATTTTGTTCTTGTATTGTCTTTTGAAATTCTTCTAGGGTTTTTTCTGCGTTTTTCTCAATTTTGTCAATGTTTTCCTTGCTCTGTCTCCCAATTAATTGAAGGTTCCTAAATATATTTCTTTTGAATTTCTTATCAGTGAATTCCAATGCTGCATCTTCCTCAGGGATGTGTTTTGGGTTTGTATCCTGGTCCCTTCTTTCTTCTGTTTCATCTTGCTTCTTTGTGTGGACTGTGATGCTCTGTTGTATCTGAGGCATTGTGAAGTTTTTGTGTTTATATTTAATTGATGTTTGTATGTTGGACTGACTTGCCCATGATTTTTGTTTTCTTAGTTTTATTTGTATGTTATCTACATAAGCAGAGTACTGTGCTGTGCTCCTGTATTTGCTAGTTGACAGCACTTATACACTCATCACCCATCTCTTTCCCTGTTATCTGCATCCCATATGTCTCTGTCATCCTTGGCAAATGGATCCTATTCTTTGGTCCTATTTTTGTTCAGGTTTTTCCACTAGTTGGTGCCTAATCCACTTCTGTAGCCTTCCTTTCAAAGCTTAGGGCTCCAGGATTATCCTCTGTATCCCTGTCAATTGGTTTCACTTTTCTTTGTTGAAGAGGTCTGGGGAGCTACTCTGCCTATTCCACCATCTTACTGGAAGTCTGACTTAGATATTTTAGACATATTTTGTTGATCTCTTACCCTATTTTCTTCTTTGAAAGGTATGACAATGTATTTTACTCCATGGAGTCTTAATTCTAACATTGAAGAATTAATAGCTACCAATAAAAAGTGATATTTTAATTTTTTTTTTTTTTTTTGTGAATATTCTTCCATATATTGAGGTTTCAATAGAATAAAAAATTCTCAACAAATTTTATATAAGCAGCCACATGCCCACCTTTGCAGGGAGGTGTGAGGGTAACCCCACCTAAACCACATTGACCCAGAATGAAGGGGAAGGAGAATTGTCTTATTAGAATATGGATGCAAGATCAGAATATTGATACAGGATTGGAAAAGGTAAGATGGATACCTCAGAGTCCAACATGCAATTAATATTCTGAGATTAAAGGTACATGAAAAAAATTCATTTATATAATATTGGATGAAAATCCACTTTCAACCATTCTTTATTAAATTAGATATGCACAGAGAATGAATTTAGTTTGATTGTAAAGTTTGTACTTAAATTTTCCTTTTCTAGCTCCTAACCCCATCCTTTGAATCACAACTGTCATATCTTCGGTTAACAATTCTATATAGAGCAAGAACATAGGGGAGATACAACTTTTTACTTGGTACACATTTTCTGCTTTAGGTAATATAACACCTGCTTGCCACAGTGACTTCTTCTAGTAAATGTGAAGCTGTTTTTACTGACTATCAGGGAAAACATTATCCAATTCATATTCTTTAAATGGTAGAATACACCATAGCAGACAGCAGTCACTATGAATAGTTGCTATGAATGAAGAGCTCACCCAAAATTAAGGTCAACACATATCAAGCAAAACTAAAAAGCAAAATGAGACAGATGAAAAATTGAAAGCTGGAATATCCAGATTCTTTGTTAGTAGCTATTTCTTGGATGAATCAATAACCCTCCCTTTCCTCAATGCCATCAGCACCCTAGTTTTTTGTTTAAGCTAATTCAAGCTGAATATTTCTCATTTAACCTGAAAAATCCTCTCTGCTCCCTCTTATAAAGGAAAGCTTTTGGATACATATCTCCCTATCCCCAGGAATTGGCCCTACATTCTTTATGACTAGTCAAAGTTTGAGAGGTACTTGTCATTTCAAATACAGCAAAAATCAGATTTCAGCAACACAGCCATCAGCAAGAATATCATGGCTAAATAAGTGTAGCAAGCAAATGGAAGTTTATTTCATCAAATTCACTTTGATGTGAGTATATCAAATTTAGTGCACTTAAGTATTAATTTACTAAATGGTACCTGTGTCACCTGAATTAATGGAGTATGAAAATGTACATTACTATTTCTGTCTTATGAAGTGTAAAGAATCTGGGTCATTAAGTGCCTAAACATTCATACTGGGGTGATATTCATCATCCATATAAAATATTTTAAGCATAGAGAATTTTTTCGCTTGTTCAAATGTCCATCTTTTAGAAATTAAAACATCTGCAAATATTCATCTTTTTATATCTTCTAATGTTCTCCTATGAAAAGATCAAAGATCATAATAGCATATTAACAGCCTTTTCCTAAAAGCTCTAGAAAATCTGGCAAAAGTAGAAAGATGTGTTTAGTTTTTGGATAAAGCACTTATTAATATTTTTAAAGTAGACTGTCAAATGTGTTTCTTACTAGCACTAAACTTTTTTCAGTGAAAAAAGGTACTCTTTCAAAGAGCTAAGGACTAAAATAATAATTAACTCAAGAAGTCAAGGCAATACATGTTTTATCAAAACTCCAGGGGTGCAGTGCTTAAGGTATTTGGCTGCTAACCTCAAGGTTGGTGGTTCTCGTCTACCAGCTGCTCCTAGCAAGAGAGATGAGGCAGTCAGCTTCAGAAAGATTTACAGCCTTGGAAAACCTATGGGGCAGTTCCAGTCTGCCCTATAGTGTTATTATGAGTTGGAATCAATCCATAGCAATAGGTTTTTTGGTTTGTGTCTTTACTATATGGAATTCCTGGTCTGTTTTAGTTTACTGCTGCTTCCATAATAAAAATGTCATTAAGAGAATGGATTTAAAGAAGAGAAATTTATTTTCTCACACTTCTGACAACTAGAAATCCCAGTTAGGGTCTCAAACATACTGATTCCTTCTCTGGGCCTCTCCTCTAGTTTCCAGGAACTGCAGGTCATCTTTCATGCTCTTCTGCTGTTTGTAGATGCATCTGCTTTCATTGTCATCTAGCTTCTGTTTTCATCCCTGTGTCACTCCCTTTTTATGAGGCAACTCCGAAGGAATTAAGACTGAGACTCTTCCTATTTCTATTCCATTATGATCTCATTTGACCCAACTAAAGACAAAAGAAAAAACTGTTTCCCCACAAGGTCATATTCACAGATATAGGAGTTAGAACTTTGACATATCTTTTTGGCAGATGTTATTCAGTCCATAACCTGGTCTTCTCTTAAGCATTATGTAGCTGCTATTTATTTCCTGAAAGAATCTCAAATGATAAAATTCACTCTAGAAAAATCTTCCTCACTCATCAAATTTCAGCTCAGCATTGCATTCCCTTTTAACTCACCTCACTAATACTATGGTCATGCTCTTTGTAGTGACAGTAGTATTATATACTAAATCTCTAATGTCAATTTTTCTAATTTTCCATTTTATAAACTTTTATTACATAAAAATTCCATTTCATTTCAATTGTTTCTTTATGGGTAAAACACTTTTCTTTTTTTTCTACAATCATTTTTACCTGTGCATAAGATAGTGTCTTATAGAGAAAAGACATTCAATAATGTTCAATTAATTAATTGTAGCTCTAATTTTATATTTTCTCATTTGCAACTAGCAAAATCACACTATCCTTTCAAAGTGTGAGATTGTGTTAATTCAGTTACTATTGTCAACTCTAATCTCTCTTCAGGACAAAATACTAAAGAAATAACTAAATTACAAGTCATTTTGATTAAACAAATACAATGTGCCCATATATACAGCAGAAATTGTGCTAAATTCTGATGACTCAACTGTGAACAAGACAGACATAACCTTTACTCTTATAGTTTACAGACTACGAGAGTAAAAATAAGCATGAACATTACATTTTATGTTCAGAACTTACGAAACATTATGGAAAACAATTATATTTTGCCTCACACTGTATCTTTAAACCTCTCTCTAGAGAGAGGTTTAAACCTCTCTTTAAACCTCTCTTTTCCTCACACTAGAATAAATCTTTGGCAGAACATAGAAAATTTCTGCTCACTAGCATATAAAAAATCTTCCACTCATTTTTAGTCATAAATATTCTTGGCACAAGAAACGAATTTGTTTATGTCAGGAATAATAATTAAAACAGTCCCGGGGTGGTGAATTTTCAGGTACTCAGCTACTAACTAAAAGTTTGAAGGGCTGTGTCTACCCAGAAACACAGCAAAAGAAAAGCCTGGTGATCTTTTTTCTGAAAATTAGTCTTTGGAAACTTTGTGTATCTTGGTCTTCTCTGACACATGTGACATTACTATGTGTTAGATTTGACAAGGTGGCAACTGGTAATGGTAAAGTCATACTCCAGCTCCAGCCTATTTATCTTTGGTCATCTGCTATGAGAGTATATGTAGGGTAGAGATCAAGGACTGGTTTTTCTCTATTTTTCTGTCCAATCTATACTCTGTGGTTTCGAATAAAGCTCCCAGGTGTCTAGGAACCCTTCTTCTATTGTGTAACCATATTCATTTGGATATCCCTTCGGTAATAAATAAATAAATAAATAGCCCACCCACACCTTGGGTTCATATGGCCCTCATATAGTGTGATGGAACTTTTCATGCATCTTTTGTCTTGACAAACTTGTAGAATGGAGCCCAATAACCCCTCTGTTAGTTAGAACAGGTAGCCAGAACACAATATCTGGTTTTATATTATCAAAATTGATTCAGATATCAGTCAATCCTAAAAATGAAGAGGGTACATGTCAAACTCTCTAAGTGGTCTCCCTGAAGCCCCATTCACAGAACTTGGAGAAAGAAAAAGTTTGGGACATAAAGCATAACCAATATATCTCCAGTTTTCCTGGAAATATGTTGCAGTGAAACTTAGGAGAGCCAGAACTCGACAAGATTACCTTGCTTTTCTGGGTCTCACAAGTTTTCCACCTTTGACAGAGCTCTGTCTTACTACTTTTCTAGCATCCATTTTAGTGGAAAATATTTGAATTTTCGTTCCCTGACAGCTTTTCACCTTAAACAGTTTCCAGCTTTCACAAGTTTGATTGTATTTTCCATAAAATAAGCATTAATGTATCTAAGATATCAGGAATCTATAGAGGCAAATATACAGATCATCTATAAGTCAAGTTACCAAAAAACTACCTATAAGTAAGGGATCTACGTGAATGAGACCCTGATTTGGACTTTCAGTCTCCAGAACATTGAGAAAATACATTTGTCCTTTAAAGTCACCCATTTGTGGTATTTGTATTACAGCAGTACGAGGATATAATGAAAAATAATTAACACAGATTTGTACCATTTCTTCAGTGATAACATTTTCACACCCTTTTAAAATTATGTCTTAAATATCACATCAAAAAAAAATCTGTTATTAATTTTAACCTCAAAAATATTTTGTGTTGTTCCCACCTTTTTCTCTATTATAAGTAACTCTCTAGTAACCATTTACGTAAATTTTTGTGTGCACATATATTTTCATTTATCTAAGGTACATACTTGATACAAGAATTGTTAGATTAAGTGATATGTTTAACTTTTTTTTTAATTAAAAAAGCTGCTCATTTGCTTTATTTTAGAATCTTTTTTTTTTAACTGTATATTGGATAAAAGTTTACAGAGCAAATTCCCTTTCCATACAGCAGTTCATGTACACTTTGTCTCATGACATTGACTACAATTTACTACAGTGCAACAGCTCCCCTCCCACTTCTTCCCTATAGTTGCCTCTCCCTGTGTCCTTCTGTCCATGCACTCCTGCCCCCTGAGCTATGTCCCTGTGCATACACAGACCTTCTATTCTACCATGATTGTTTTCTCCAAGGAGGGTTATCTACTTAGTGTAAATGTTCACCTCTTATGCTTGTCTTTTGTTTGGCTGGAAGCCACAGGAGTGGATTCAATGCCAGATCTGAAAGGTAGCTAGGGACCATAATCTCAGTAGTTCCATCAGGCTCTATCAGACCAGCAAATCTGGTCCTTTATTTTTGGTTATAATGATTTTGACTTTTGTTCCACATTGTTCTCCCACTCTATCCGGGATCTCCTATATAGATCTCCCTCTGAGTGGTTGACAGTGGTAGCTGGACACCATCTATTTCTTCTGGTCTCATAGTCATATAGGCTGAGGATTACACAGTGTACCAGTTGCTAGGACTAATTGTTTCCATGAATCTATGATTTTCTTCATTCTTTTCTCTGGATGAGGAGAGACCCATTGATGCATATAGATGGCTGCTTGCAAGTTTTTAAGATCCCAGTCGCTCCTCACCAAAGTAGGAAGTGGAACAATGTTTTGTGTAGTATGTTATGACAATTGAGCTTGATGTTCCCTGCGTCCATGGTCCCAAGCCCACATAGGTCCAACTACTCACTCCCTCTGGGTAGCTGTCTGTGCCCAAGAAGAGATTACAAACTTGTCCCTTGTCAACTCTACTCTACAAGTGGAATTTCTTACAGAACATAGCAAAACATTGTCTGCCAACCCTATACATGGTCTTGGGCACACTCCCACCCTGCATAGGCATACCCAGTAGTTCAGCCTGTCCAACCATCTACCCACCCATATGTGATATATTTAACTTTTAAAGAACTTTCAAACTGTTATCCAATTCCTACCAGGAATATGTATTTGTTTGTTTGTTAGATGCCATCAAGTATATTCCAACTCACAGCCACCTAACAAAAAGGAATGATATCTGATCCTACACTGTCCTCACAACCATTGCTATTTTTGAGCTCCTTTTTGCAGCCACTGTGTCAATTCACCTCATTGTGGTCTTCTTCTTTTCACCAACATTTTACTTTAACAAGCATGAAGCCCTCCATGATACAACTTTACCCCACCACCTGAAATTAGAGCATTCTTATGCAATCTTTCATAGGCTGAAATAGCATAACATTAAGAAGTAGGTGCCATTTATTTATGTGGAAACAAATTTTGAGTGTTCTCAGGTTATACAAATAATACATCAAACCTAAAATAAGACTTACATACAGTGTTCACAGAGGCAACAAAGCCATGGCGACTTGATGCTGAGATACTGATTAAAGTTCTTGCCAAAGGAACTGTACTGCACAACTCTCCCTGCTCAGGATGCATGCTGCCTTTTTATAGCTCTGGCCAAAACAAATGCTGAACAATAGTTTCCCTTTTTGCCTTTTTTCTTATAAAAGTGAAAATCCTCTTCATATTTCTTTTGGTTATTGAAAACAGGCACTAATGTAAGTCTTTTGTAAAAATAAAATGGAATAAAGCAAACTTTTGAAAAGTAGGGGGTGCCTGTAACATGTCCAAAGTATGTGAGACAAAGTCTATCTTCACTTCTAAGGAGGATTTTTGCAGTACTTCTTCCGAGATAGATTTGTTCATTCTTCTGGTAATACATGCTATCTTCAATATTCTTCACTGACACCATAATTCAAATGAATCAATTCTTCTTTCATCTTCCTTATTCATTGTCCAGCTTTTGCATGCATATATAAAGAATTACAGGGAGCTCGGGTGGCATAGTGCCTACGGCATTTGACTGCTAACCAGAAAGCTGGCGGTTCAAACCCACTAGCCACTCCTCAGAAGGAAGATTGGGCAAACTATTTCCAGAGCAATATCGCCTTGGAAAACCAAGGAGGGGTTGCCAGAGTCAAATGGACTAGATGACGGTAATTGTGATAAGAATTACAATTTTCCACATCCTAACCAACCCTCTTTATCATCAAGTTTTTATTATAGTCATTGCTGTGGATATGAAATGATATAATACCCTTATTGTCTTGATTTGCATTTTCTAATTTAAAAGAAAATTGAGGATATTTCCATGTACTAATGGGTCATTCATCTGTCTCCTTTACAGAATATCTATTCAAATCATTTGTCCCATTAATTGTATTGCATTTATATTACTAAGAATAAAAATTACTTTTCTATTCTGAATACAAGTCATTTATCAGACATTAAAAAAAAAAAAAAAAACTCACTGTCCTTGAGTCAATTAGAATTACAGTGATTGCTCCTCGGGTTTCTCTGGTGGTATATCTACAAAAGTAGATTCCCTGATCTTCCTTCCAAGGAGTAGCTGGTGGGTTTGAACTGCCAGGCTTCTGGTTTTCAGTCAAATGCCTTAGGCACTAAACCACCAGAGCTGTTATATGCAAATATTTTCTAACATTTTGTGAGTTAGCTTCACATTTCTTGATGGTGTCCTATGATATCCCAAAGTTCTTAATGTCAAGTAAATTCAATTTACAATGTTTCCTTTATCTCTTGTGCTTTTGATGCTGTGTTTAAGATATCACTGCCTAACATATAATCACAATCAATTACAAACTGTTTTCTTCTATGAGTATTATTATGAGTATTATGGATTAAAACAATATGGTCTATTTATAAAATTTCCATTATTGTTGTTGTTGTTATGTGCCCTCGAGTCAGCCCCGACTCATAGCGACCCCTCCTTGGGTTTCGAGGCAGTATCACTATGGAAGTAGAATGCCCAACATTCCTTGCGAGGAGTGGCTGGTGGTTTTGAACTGCCAGCCTTCTGATGAGCAGTCAAGTTAGACAATAAAAAAGGAATGATGTACTGATATATTTTACAACACAAATGAATAGTGAAACTATTATACTAAGTTAGAAAAAGCCAGTCACAAAAGACTACATGTTGTGTGATACTATTTACCTAAAATGTCCAGAATAGCCAAATCTGTAGCGGCAAAATATATACTGTTGTTTTTAGCTACAGTCAAGTTGTCTCTCAACTCATGTTGACCCCTCATGCACAGTGGTACCATTGTGACCCATGAGATTTTCATCGGCTGGTTTTCAGAAGTACATTACTAAGCCTTTCTTCCTAGAGTTGCACTGGCTAGGAATCAAAGATAGCTCCCCTGTTTGGAAAGTGAAAATTCTACCACTAAACCACCACAGCCCCTCAGAAACTTGACAACTGGCTGTTAGGAAGTGGAGGAGGTAGAAAATGGGCAATGACTACTAGTGTGCATACAATGTTTTAGAGGAATAATAAAATATTTTAGAATTAGATAAAATTTGCACAAGTCTGTAAATATACTTAAAATCATTAAAATGTACACTGTAAATGGATAAACTCTGTTTTGCAAATAATAACACAAGTTGTGAGAAAACATTTTGAATAGCAAAATTGCAAAGATTTTTATTCATAAAAATTGTAATTTTATTAAACAGCAAGTCAAAGTAAGTAAAACAGACTTTTCAAAACATATTGATATTTAATAGTCAAAATTATTTAATTTAAAGCTTTATTGTCCTGAACTTGAAAAGTATTGTAAAGCCTATATAGTCTTTGATAAGATAGAAGCAAACATTAAAACTGTGAATTAAAAAGGTCTATATTTTCCAGCAAACACAAATTTATAATTGCAACTCCTGGTCACACCAATCCCCTGGTAGGAGAAATTTTGTTCAATATGGGCAAGTCATTCCTAAAAGTGGAAAACTATATTTTTGCAAAGATAAAATTTCCACATTTTTTGAAGCATATCCTTATGAACAAGGATTTGTTTGGGGCATTTAGCAAATGAACGATTCTGTACAGTATGATTATGAACAAATTGGAGAAAAGAGAAACATACATATTCAGAAATGTAGCTGTGGATATAATTTAGATGTTTTTAATATTCTTTGATAGATGTGAGTAAAGAATCAAATTCCCTTTTAATTATCCTTGGATGATGAATTGTGTATAATGCTCAGAGGAGTCTGAGCTCTGATGTTTGTTGATTCATTTTCTTTAAATAGTTAGGTATCTAGAAGATTAACAAGGATGTGAAGAAAAAACATTGATACCTTGTATTTCACAAAGCTCTATCAACTTAAGCATGATCTGAGGAGTTTGTCAACCCTGGTATAAGTTTTCAAATTTACCTAAAAGGAAAAAAAAGTAAATTATTTCAACAACATTTAAATTCATCCCTACAAACTTTCCTCAAAGTTTTTCTGGAGGATTAATCAACTGTAGTGACTTCTGAATAAAATGCTCACAATATAATATTTTAAGCCACAGCTAGCCATTAACACTCTGAAAGATGAACTGCTTGCACATTTCATAAAGATTTATATGACGGGCCGATCTGAAATATAAGAAATGCTGATAGAGAATTCACCTGGCTTCTAAATGAGGCAATACACTCTGTGAATTTATTTATTACCAGTGTATTTCAGTTGTGAGAGATGGTATAAGAGCTTGGAACCCACAAGCAGCTAGACAGAAATAGGAAGATGGCTTGACCTTGCTGATGATGAGTTACTTGCCACTGCTCTTGGGTATTATTCCATCTGCTTATGGGTAAACAGCATGGTATTGCCAACAGGGGGAGCTACAGACAGAAGACAAATGAAGCAGGTTGTGTTTGGGAGTGTAATTTAGCTGAACTGACAATATAGTATACCTTAATGACTCCTCAGAGTGAATTTAATTGATGACCCAACTTAGATACTCTCTTAGAGTATCTTTGTATTAGATTGGTTGCAAGCTGGGTGTTTAAGTTTGCTTCCCTGCTGTTAATAGAGTCATGGCCATCTGTTAATATGTTACTGTTTATGTTTTTCCCCCCATTGTTACTGCTTTTCAGAAGTACTCAGAAAACTTCTGCTATGTCGAGAAGGAAAGACAAAAATACATGATACCCATTTCAGTATGATCTAAGAAGGGTTGTAGATAAATAAATATCACTAACACATGAAGTGTATTTTTAGTTTAATTTTCAATAAGTTGAAGTGGAAATAAATTATATTAAGGTTCCAATAGTAAAATTAATCTGTATTCATATTGGGACTTTCTATTTAATGCTTTCACTTAAAAAAAATAATAGTTCAAAAAGAAAAATATTTATGATAAGACAATTTTAAAGAGGCATTCTTCCCTGATAGCATAACTTTAAAAAGCTAATGTCAGATAAAAAATAGATTCTTATCCTTTAGAATAGAAATATTTATCTTATTTCTAATATATCAGAGAGTGAGAACAAAAGTTAGAACTGATCTGTTTTTATCCACTTCTGAATATACTAGAGATTTAATATTGTTGAGGCATTTAATACTATGACAATCTATAATAATACTGTAAAAATGTGATATAGTCCTACAGGTAAGGTTTACTGCAGACCTCAATCTTTTCTTTCTTCATTCATGTGTTCAACAATACTTGATTATTAAACATATTCTATGTGTCAATCTTTAAGTTAGATGTAAGAAAAATAATGAATCAGAACTATCTTCTGTCCTTGGAGTGTGTATAACTTTGTAAGAAGAGACAAATATTTAAAAATATGACTGCAATACGATCACAGAATCTAAGAAGTATATTAAGACAGGAAATAAAGGAAACTGATGAGCTGTATACTCTGTGGGGAGAAAGAGTTTGGAATTAGCATGTTGCTTTTTGTTGACTAGAAAGGGTCAGCTGTGATCTACCTGGAATCTATTCAATTAAGCACATATTAGGCACATGACATATTGAGGCTCTGTACTTGTTAAGAATATAGAAAGGTTATGCCCTTATGGAAGTCACAGAAGAAATGGAACTTACAGAAAGAAGTTAAGTAAATATGTGGAAAATTAAACTTGCCTTTCTTCCTAGTTTGAAGGCTCACAATCACATCTCTCAGTTGTAATTCTCATACTCCCAAGCCACTCTTTTCTATTTCTGTTATCACTGCACAGTTCGGGTCCTTTAATAAGAATATGCAAACTAATCAACACCTCTAGTCTACTTCCTTTCCTATTCCAATTAGTATTAAAAATCCCTCCATATGAATTGTTAGAAGCACAGCTCTGAACTTTCCTTTCTAGTCTCAAACTTTTTTAATGATTCCTTACCACTTATATAGAACAAAAATAATAATATACACTTTTTTAAATATTCCATATTCAGGACTTAATGTACTTTTCCAATCTGTGCTTCATTATTCCCTGATATAACTCAATATCTTATTCAAAGGGAATTGTATAGTATTTCCCATACCTACCCTGACCTCTCCTGATTCCCCCTTCTATTTTATCTTGTCCTTCAATTTGAAATACATTCCTCCATGCAGAAATCCCACATCTGCTTGTTACCTGAAAAATGATACTATAGCTAACACTTTACAGAATACACTACTTTTTCATATATCCATGTAAAGTTCCCAACATTTTGTGTGTATCTGTGACATAAGAGTTATTGTTTCAGGCCTTATGGTGTAGTGCAAAAAGCATTAGAGTTTAACCACTGAGGTTCAATTTTCACTGTCACTATAACTTCTATTATTTTAGCCAAATCCTTTGTCGTAAGTCTTAGCCATTTCAGAAGTAAATACTTTAAGAATTAAATAAAATCTTTGTTAACCTATTTCGTAAAATGTTACTGAAAAGTGAGAGATAAATAGGCCTAGGTTTTCATCTGCACAGACACAGGACTCCTTTTAGGTTGTTTTCTATTGCCATAGGCCTACATAACAATTACTTCAGGTTTAAGGCAAGAATGAAGGTTAATGCAAAGAACTGAAATTTGTATATAATAAGCACTTGAAACATATTTGTTAATTGAGCAAATAAATAACAAAATGAATAGAGATAAACTTCAGTACGAGATATCACATTACTCTTATGTAGCCCTTAGATTGCAGGTAAAAATCACCATCTACATAAGTTTTAAAGTATTTTAAAAAGAATCTATAATGTAGTGGTTAACAACATACTCCTCATGCTCAAAATCAGCTTTTATGTGTTTTAATTTATTCTGAAAGCAAAAAAAAAAAAAAACCACAAGACCAACAACCAAAAAAAAACCTTTATGTTGCAAAAAGCAAAATGATCTCATAACCCAACTATTCTCATACTGAAGATCAAATATGCTAATAAAGTTTATGGATTAAAAAAAATTACAGAGTGATATGAGGAAATTAAAGAAAGGTCATAGATAACTGCTTCAATATATATGTTTTGAGTTCTTACTATGACCTATGACACAATGTGGTTTATGTTAACTTGGCAACAGTAATTCATCTTAAATGAATGAGTCTTTAATTATTTTCTGTTGATTGACTAGCACAAAACTACATGTCATAAAATAAAGAAAACACAACAATATTCAAACAGCTGTTACATTCTCATCACCATTTCTTTAACCTCCCCTTCACACTGTAGAAAGAATTTTAAGAAATCTAAAATATTATGGCATGGCAGAAATTATGTTACACAAGATGAGAACTGCTAGAAATTTTTTTCACAGAGAAGAAATTTTAAATGAGGTTAAAATAGGAGGTGCAGTTCCTCTCGTAAAATAAGATAATAATCAACCACACAGAGAGCATTTCCCTTTCTCAAATAATTTGCACGTGTATCTAACGATTATGATTTTTACTTATTCAGGTAGATTCACTTTCTTTAGAAAGTTATTCTACAGCTAAAGCTGAAGAATTTTTATTCTGCATTCTTACCTAAGGCCTATTTGATATCAAAGCAGCTCTGAGAGCTGAAGCGTCCATGGCATGAATGCCAAAATGTGTTTGATTGAGTATGTTTCCTGGCACCCATGTAAGACACATACTTATGTGACCTACTTCAGAACAGTGGGGATTTCATTGAGGCATCCCTTACTCTATTAATCTTCAGTACCTATTTCATAGAATTATACAATTTAGAGCCAAAAGGGACCTTTCTCTAGTTCAACTCTGTCAATATACAGAAATATAAACCGAGATCCACACAGGTTGAAAGACTTGCCCAAGGTTAAATACCTTGCTATTAAAAGTAGAGTGAACACTAAGCCCATCTCTCTGTCTCTTTTTAACTCTCAAACTTTAGAATAAATATACAGTCATTCTTTAGTTCTGTCTTCAGGCATTATGAAATTGATCTTCCTAGATTTTTGTACATAAAACTCATAAGACATAACGTTCATTCCATAAAACTATGAAAAAAATTCCATAAGTCTAAATGCATTCATAAATTTTATTTCAAGTTCAATCACATAGTATAGTAATGTGCATAAATATGGATTTTTCTAGAATATATTGTACTAGCATAAAAAACAAACAGACATATAAAATAAGCCACATTTTAATCTAGATAGGAACAGTTCCATCTATTCTTTGGAGTTTCTCAGTTCTTATAAAGTAAAAAGTTGTCCAATATTAGGATCATTTGACAGTAATTGAAGAAGATATGCACATTTTTTTTTTGTTTATTCTCTTTAGTAAACTCTTATATGTTAATGAATCCTGGTGGCACAATGATTAAAGCATTTAGGTACAAACCAAAATGTCAGAAGTTAGAATCCACTGCAGGAGAAAGATGTGGCAATGTGTTCTTGTAAATATTTACAGACTTGGGAACCCTAAGGGGACAGTTCTACACTGTCCTATAAAACCAAAAAAAACAAACATGCTGTCATGAAGTTGATCCCAATTCATAGTGGCCCCTCCTTGGGTTTCCAAGGCAGTACCTCTACAGAAGTAGATTGCCCAATCTTCCTTCTGAGGTGTGACTAGTGGTTTTGAACCACCAGCTTTCTGGTTAGCAGTCAAATGCCTTAGGAACTATGCAACGATAGGATTGGTCATTATGAATCAGAATCAACCCAAAGGCATTGGGTTTGGTTTGGGTTATTATATGTGAAATCCACTCAGAAGCAAAAATACAATCATGCACAGAAGATAATATCAAACCAGCTCTCAGTGTGCTAGCAAGTTTTTAATCAAAGCAACTGTTGTTTATAATTAAAATAAAATAAGTATTTAAAGAAGTAAACATGTATGAACTCTGCCTTGTGAGAAATTATTTTAAACTTTGTTTTACTATTTTTAATTAAAATACTCTATGGCATTATCCCACCATTGTTCTGTAAGTTTGTTTTATGGTGGTGGTTTTCATATTGCTGTGACCCTGGAGGTTATGTCACCAGTATTTCAAACACCAGAAGGTTCACCCATGGTGAACAAGTTTCAGTAGAGCTTTCAGACTGAGACCTTATGAATAAGAGTATAACACTGTCTGATATATTACCTGAAAATCTTATGAATAGCCCTTAAGAATTGTCTGATATAGTGCTGGAAAATGAGCCCCTCAGGTCAGGGATCACCGAAAATACGACTGCGAAAGAGCTGCCTCCTTAAAGTAGAGTTAAACTACATAGACCAGGAGGCTGTAGTTCGAACAGAACAAGGGAATACTGCATGGTTTAAAATCAGGAAGATAATGTGTCAGTTGCATGCCTTCACCATTATTATTTTATCTTTACACTGATCAAGTAATCAAAGAAGCCAGACTATATAAAGAAGAAGGCTACATCAGGATTAGAGGAAGACTCATTAACAACCAGTGATGTGCAGATGACACAACCTTGCTTGCCGAAAGTGAAGATGACTTGAAACACAAAAATTATAGACTACAGTCTGCAGTATGGATTACAATTCAACATAAAGAAAACACAAATCCTCACAACTGAACCAATAAATAATATCATGATAAATGGGGAAAACATTGAAGTTGTCAAAGATTTCATATTATTTGGTTTCACAATCACCACCAATGGAAGCAGTAATCAAGAGAGTCCCAGTAAGATGGCCAATTAGGCAGACAGACTGCACAGATCCTGTTCATCAAAGAAAAGTATAACCAATTAACACAGATACAGAAGCTATGGAGCTCTGAGCTTTGAAGGGAAGGATATGGAAAAGGACTAAACTCTTACTAGTAGAAAAACTTTCATGAAAACAACAAAAAAGGAGACATACGGAGCTGTGGTCTGGCAACAATCCTGATAGCACAGACAGCTTTGATAGTGCCGAGTGGTGTTAGGATAAAAGAATTAACCTAAAAATCAGTCCAGCTGGCCAGGGGCTGCATGGAGGACTGCACTGGTGGCCACTGAATAAAATGGGAAGCAGTGAAGAAGAAGGTGGGCTGAGCTGTGGACTCTTGCCTGTCTGGAGGGCACAGCCATTTTGAATCTTTACAAGTGGTTCAACCATTTTGGATATTTAAAGTGACAGCATTCTTCCAGATTCCAGGGACCTAACAATAGGCTCCCCTTGCTAAGAACCACAGGAACATTCTGGATGGTAACAACTGGAAAGGTGTGATATTCCCCTTGTTACTCATATATCATCTTGGTGAAAAGAGGTGTGACCATACCTCACTCCCACCTATGTTCTGGGCTGGCAGAGACTCCATCCCAATCTGTGTGCTCAGATGGAAACTGGGTGCCCTGTCCTGCCCAGATTTTTTTTTTTTTTTTCAGTTTGTTTGTTTTTGTCTGCATTAAAATTATTATTATCATTGTCCTTTTTTTCATTTTTATTATTCTTTATTCTTCCTTTCCAGGTTCTAGTTTTCATCTTTTTCTCTCTTCCCTGTTCCTGCTTCCCATTTCTTTTCTTTCTCCTGTTTAACCCCATTACTTGTTTCTCTTTTTCATTATTCACATTTTTCTTCATTATTCTCCTATTCTATCTTTATTCTCTTATTTCCCTCTCCCAGATATAGTTTTTTTTTTTTTTTTTTTTTTTTTTTTCTTTTTTTTTGGTTATTGTTCCTGTGTGTTTACACAGTGTGTTTTTTGTCCACTTGCTTTTACTTTTTTGATGGTTATTTGATTATTGTTTTTGTCTAACTGAGTGGGAAACAGCAATATTGCCCATACGACACAACTATACCCAGACCTCATGCAGCTTCACTTAATGAGTGAGAATGACTACTTTTCTCTTCACCAACTGGGCAATGATAAATGACCACCCAGAAGAGTCTGACTCACCGTTAAATGCTCTTCACAAACTGTTAACAGAGATCTAAATATAGCAATGACACAATATCTCAGAGACAACAGACCATCATAGTCCACACAAAGAAGCAAGATAAAGTGGTACAAACAAGGGAGCAAGATACAGACCCAGAACATATCCTTGAGGAAGAAGCAGCATTGGAACTCCCTGATCAGGAATTCAAAATAATTATATTTTGGTGTTTTCAAAGGAGTGAGAGACAGATCAAGGAAAACACTGACAAAATCAAGGAAAACACAGACAAAACCCTAGAACAATTTCAGAAGAAAACAGAAGTAGAAAATGACAAAATAAATGAAAAATTAGAAATGATACAAAATCTACAGATAGAAATCCAGAAGATTAATACTCAATTTCTAGAAATAGATAAGACATTGAAAGCGCAAAGGAGTAGAATTGAATCAATGCAAGACAAATTAATGAGATTGAAGACAAATATTGAATATTTCTTTGGAAAGGGATCAATCAGAAAAACAATCAAAACAAAATGAAGAAAGCCTTAAGGTCATGTAGGATTCCATCAAAAGGAGTAGCTTATAAATAATTGGAATTCAAGAACAGGAAGGATAAAAGAAAACCACTGAGAAAATTGTCTAAGATTTAATGGAAGAGAATGTCCCTGATATGATGAAAGATGAGAATATATCCATTCAGGAAGCCCAATGAACCCCAAAACAGGATAGACCCCCAAAGAAACTCACCAAAGCATATCATTAAACTCATCAAAATCAAAGACAAAGAAAGAATCCTGAAAGCAACACAGGAACAATGAAAAGTTACTTACAAAGGACAACCAATAAGAATAAGCTCTGATTTCTCAGTAGAAACCATGCAAGTGAGAAGGCAATGGGATGGAAGAAGCAGTCAAGAAATCAGACAACATATTGTACTGGGCAAATGTGCTGCAAAAGACTTCTTCAAAGTGCTGAAGAGCAAAGATGTCTCTTTGAAGACTAAGGTGCATGTTACCGAAACCATGATATTTTCTCCAGAAGGCTGGTGATTCAAACCCACCAGACACTCCATGGAAGGAAGACTGGGCAATATACTTTCACAAAGATTTACCACCTCAGAAACCCAAAGTGAGTCGCTATGAGTTGGAATCAACTCAATGGCAGTATTGTGTGTGTATGTGTGTGTGTGTGCATATGCATGTGAAAGCTGGACAATGAATTAGAAAAACCGGGAAAGAGTTGATGCTTTTGAGTTGTGTGGTTGTCAAGGAATTCTGAAAGTACCTTAGACTGCCAGATGAACTAACAAATCTGTCCTAGAAGAAGTACAGCTGCAATGTTCCTTGGAAGCAAGAATAGTCAGACTTTGTCTTAAGTACTTTGATCATGTGGTCAGAAGGAACCATTCCCTGGAGAAAGATATCATGCTTGGTAAAGTGCAGGGTCAACAAAAAAGGGGAAGGCCCTCAACAAGATGGATTGACACAGTGGCTGGAATGATGGGCTCAGGTATAGCAAGGATTATGACACTGGGGCAAGACCAGGCAGATTTTCACTCTGTTGTACATAGGGGAACTATGTATCAGAGCCAACTCAGCCGCACCTTACAACAACAACAATATGTCATTATTAAAACAGATGTCTTAAGGAAAATAGCAGATGTTGAAAAGGAAATTCTGATAAGAAGTGAAACAGCAGGAGTAAAAGTAAAGATTCTATTTATGAAGTTAATGTTTTTCCTGATAATAAACTTTTTCTTTTCCAGAAAACACTAAAAGAAAAAAATTTTTTAAAAAAAGCATAGTTGCTTTCCTTTTAGTAAGGTTAATTAAACTTTGATTATTTATGTCTTATGAAAGTGGATAATTTTATCAGTGAACAAATTCATTCCAAACATTTACAATGTATCTGAAAGCTAATTCCTAGACTTGAAAAGAAACACTTAGTAAATGTAATAATACATTATATACACATGTACTTTTAAATTCATAATCATATTTTATTATCTTTATTTTGATATTTATAAAAATTATCATTGCTGTCAATTGCTGTCATGTGATACCGACTCATGGAATCCCCATGTGGTCAGAGTAGAAATATCAAAACAAAGTGAAGGAAACCTAATATCCATTTGGAATATCATCAAGAGGAATAAATTACATGTGATTGGAATTCCAGAACAGGAAAAGACAAATAAATAAAACCACAGAGAAAACTGTTGATGATTTGTTGGAAGAGAATTTTGTAATATGATGAAAGATGAGAAGATATCCATTCAACAAGTTCAATGAAACCCAGACAGGATATACCCCAAAAGAAAATCACCAAGACATAGCATAATCAAACCCACCAAAATTAAAAACAAAGAACAAATTCTGAAAGCAACATGGAAAAAGTGAAAAGTTACCTACAAATGCAGTAAATAAGACTGAGATTTGATTTCTTGGTAGAAATCACGCAGCTGAGAAGGAAATGGGAAGATATGTAAAAAACCATGAAAGAAAAAAATGCTGATCAAAATTGATGTACCCAGCAAAACTGTCCCTCAGATATAATGGTGAAATTTGGACATTTCAGATAAACAGAAATTAAGAGAATTTGTTACAAACAGACCAATCATACTAGAGATGCTAAAGGAGTCCTAAAGAGAACCAACAATAGCAGACAACAACTGATGATTAACATATGACATAACCTAGAAATGAACCCATTTATGGACGTATACAAAGTAAAATAAGCTTACAAGACAGTTAACAGAGAAATGGAAACATCAGTTGGTAAATGAGGCCAAATGAAAACTAAAAAGAGGGAATAGATAGTGTATGTATATAACTGCCAAATGATGAGGAACTAAAGACAACTGTGTGATAGAACAGACTGTTCTAAATATAGGAAGAATATTATAAATATTCAACCTGAAACCACAACCTCAAAGAAAAATAATAAATGTTCCCATCAAAATAAAAGAGAGTCACAAATATTCAGCAAACACTAAAACAATCACAAGGAAGGAAATGATTACATGATTGGTAAATGAAAAGAACTCATCACAGAAAATTGTATGGAAATAAGAAATCAGCAATACTATGAAAAAACATATAACAAATGAGAGCGATAAGTTCATACTTACCAATAATTACATTGAATATAAATGGATCAAATGCACCAATCAAGAGAAAGAGAGTTTCAATCCAGATAAGAAAACATGACCCATCAATATGCTGTCTACAAGAGACTAACCATAGATACAGAGATAAAAATATACTAAAAATCAAAAGTTGGGTAAAGATATATCAAGCAAATGGCAATCAAAAAAGAGCAGAAGTAGCAATATTAATTTCTGACAAAATAGATTTTAAGACGAATACCACCATAAGAGACAAGGAAGGGCATTATAAAATGATTAAAAGATTGATTGAAAAAGAGACTATAACAATAATACATATCTAAGCACCCAATAAAAGAGCCTCAAAATACATAAAAAGACTATTAAAATTGAAAAGACAAATAGATTAGTCCAGCAAACAGAAGGAAACTTTAATACATCACTTCCAATGAAAGAACAACTAGAAAGAAAGTCAACAAAGACACTGAAGAAGTAAAAATTACTACCAAACAATTGGACCTTATAGACACCTACAGAGCACTTCATGCCAAAACAGCACAATATACATTCTTTTCCAGCACACATGGAGCATTTTCCAGGGTAGACCACATGTTAGGCCATAAAGCAAGCCTCAATAAATTTAAAATCATTGAAATACTGCAAAGCATCTTCTCAGATCACAAAGCTATAAAATTAGAAATCAACACTAGGAAGAGCAAAGGAAAAAAAAAAAAAAAAGCAATCATGGAAACTGAATAATACCCTCCTTAAAAACAACACAATAATAGAAGGAATAGAAAAAGTAATTAAAGTTTCCTCAAATCAAATAAAAAGGAAAACAAAATATATCAAAACTTTGGGACACACTGCTGTTGATCAAAGGATTATTCACAACAATAAATGCATATATCAAGAAAGAAGAAGGAAGAAAGAACCAAAATCAACACCTTAACCCAAATCTCCAACAATCATGAAAAAAAAAAAAAAGCCTAAAGTCATCAGAACAAAAGAAATAATAAAAATGAAACAAAAAATAGAAGGGCAAAATAAAAAAAAAAAAAGGAAAAGAATAGAAGATGGTTCTTTGAAGAGAGAAAATCGACAAACCACTGACAAACTTAACAAAAGAAAAGACATCAATACCTTGAAAAAGAAATGAAATTGGTGACATCACCCCAGAACCAACCAAAATAAAAAGGATAATATGAGGATACTATGATACTGCCTCGGAAACCCAAGGAGAGGTCACTATGAGTCGGGTCTGACTTGATGGCAAACAACAATAACATGAAGAAATGTACTCTAGCAAATTTGAAAATGTAGGAAAAATGAACAGATTTCTAGAAACACACTACTTACATAAACTAACAAAGACTGAGATAGAACAGTTGAACAGATTCATGACAAAAGAAGAAATAGAGCAGGTCGTAAAAAAATTACCAACAGAAAAAAATAAAAATAAAAATAAAACCTAGCCCAGATGATTTGAAAGAATTTTACCAATCATTCAGAGATGAGCTGACACTAATCCTACTCAAACTATTCCAGAACATAGAAAAGGATGTAACCCTCCCAAATTCATTTTATGAAGCAATCAAAACACTTATACCAAAACCAGGCAAAGACAGCACTAGAATGAAAGACTATAGACCAATATCTTTCATGAATATAGATGCAGAAATCTTCAGTAAAATCCTAGCGAATAGACTGTAAAAACATAGCAAAAAAAATAATACAACGTGACCGAATTACTGTCATACCAGGAATTCAAAGACAGTTCAACATTAGAAAATAATCAATATAATCCATTACATAAGTAAAATAAAGGAAAAGAACCACATGATTTTATCTATCAATGCCAAAAAGTGTTTGATAAAATCCATGCCCATTCCTGAAAAAAATTCTCAAAAAATAAAAAAAATAAAGGAATGGAAGGGAAATTCCTTAACATAATAAAGGACATATATGCAAAACCATCAGCCAATGTTATCTTCAAAGGAGAGAGACTGAATCCATTTCCCTTGCAAACAGTAATCTGACAATGATGCCCTTTATTAGCACTTCTATTCAACATTGTATTGGAAGTCCTAGCCAAGGCTATAAGGCGAGTAAGGGAAATAAAAAGCTTCCAAATTGGTAAGGAAGAAGTAAAATTATCCTTATTTGCTAGTGATATGATCCTATATGTAGAAAATCCAGGAGATTCAGCAAGAAAACTACTCAGACTAATTGAAAGATTTAGCATAGTGGCAGGATACAACATTAACATACAAAAATCTGTTTGCATCCTCTACACCAGCAAAAAAGATCTCTGAAAAGGAAGTGCATAAATCAATACCATTTACAACAGATAACAAAAAGATAAAACACTTGGGAATAAATCTTTCCAGGGGAAAAAAACACATATCCAAAGAAAAGCACAAAACACTTCTTCAAGAAACTGTAAGAGATCTACATAAATGAAAGAACATATAATGCTCAGAGATAGGAAGATTGAACATTGTGAAAATGTCAATACTACTCAAAACAATCTATATATTCAATGCAATCCTGATCCAGATTCTATCAACATTCTTTAAGGATATGGAGAAAAAAATCACTAATTTTATATGGACAGGAAAATGACCTTGGTTAAGTAAACCACTACTGGAGAAGAACAAAATAGGAGGTCTCACACTCCTGGATCTCAAAACTTACTATGGAGTCACAGTAGTCAAACAACCTGGTACTGGTACAATGGCACATACATAGACCAATGGAAAAAATTGAGAGCCCGTAAATAAACCCATCCACCTATGGTCAGCCGATCTTTGACAAAAGGCTAAAATCCAATAAATGGAGAAGATATCGTATCTTTAACAAAAGGTGCTGCCACAACTGGATATCCATTTGCAGATAAATGAAACAAGACCCATGCCTCACAACATACACAGAAACTAACTCCAGATGGATCACATACTTAAAT
The DNA here is from genome assembly GCF_000298275.1 of Orycteropus afer afer. NCBI lineage: Eukaryota > Metazoa > Chordata > Mammalia > Tubulidentata > Orycteropodidae > Orycteropus > Orycteropus afer. The sequence continues at coordinate 530,992 of NW_006922067.1, forward strand.
GTGAAACCTAAAACTATAAAGTTCATCAAAGAAAATATAGGGCAAACATAAGGGCTCCAATTTATGGCATAAATAGACTATCAAACCTAACTGAAGATGGAGAAACAGCAGAAGCTAAACTTGATGACTGGAACTTTCTAAAAATTAAATCTTATGTGTATTAAAAGGCTTATCCAAAAGAGTAAAAAGAGAACCTACCATTTGGGAAACAATATTTAGCAACTATATATCTGATAAGGGACTTATCTCTAAAATTTATAGAAAACACCAACACCTCAACATCAAAAAGACAAACAATCCAACTAAAAAATAGGCAGAGCACATGAACAGATCCTTCACTAAAGTAGATATTCAAGTGGCCATCAAACACATGAAAAAATGTTTGTGATCATTAGCCATTAGAGAGATGCAAATTAAAATACCAATGAGCTGCCATCTCACCCCAGCATTAATAACAAAGTTCAACTAGGCAAAAAATAAAAATGCTGGGGAAGATGTAAAGACATTGGAATACTTGAACAATGTTGGTGGGACTGAAAAATGATTCAGCCACTATGGAAATTGGTATGGTGATTCCTTAAAATGTTGGAAATTGAAATATCATTTGATCCAGCAAACCTATTACTAGGTATATAATTTAAAGAAATGAGAACCAGGACACAATTTGATATATGCACAACCATGTTCATCACAGCACTATTCACAATAGCAAAGAGAAGGAAGCAATATAAGTGTCCATAACCTGAAGAACGTGTAACCAAACTGTGGTATATGCACACAATGGAATACCATGCAACAGTAAAGAAAAATGTAGAATCCACGAAACACCTGATAACCAAGGTGGACTTGGAAGACATTTGGCTGTTTGAAATAAGTCAATCACAGAAGGAAAAATGTTGTATTAGTCCACAATTGTAAAAAGTCAATGAAAGCTTTATATATGGAAAGAAACTTTCTTTGTTGGTTACCAGGGATGGGAGGAGAGAGAAGGGAAATCTGCTAGCTAGGTAATACACAAGTATTGATTTGAGTGAAAGGAAAGGCAATATACCAAAAGTGAGTGACGAATACAAAAATAATAAAGAAAAGGAAGATACAGAGAGGCACACAAGAGGTACAGACAACAAAGATAAACACTTTCACATACACAATGCTGCATTATTGGTAATAACATGCATTAATCCATGGGTAGAACATAGGGAGATAGACTGAATGATTAATTACTTCTTGCCAATATGTAATATACCCATGAGCATCTACAGATCTGGCAGATGGTATTTCTACATATATATTTGCATGTTTTATAAAAAAATTCATATAAATCAAATTAACAAGGGGCAAAGTTATGGGAAATTCTTAGCCACAGCCAACCACCTTGAGGGAGTGAGTTGGAACTGTAGGCTTGGGATTGTGGTTGTAGTGGACATCAAGCTAAATTAGCATAATAAACTACACAAAAACATTGTTCTACATCTTATTCTAGTGAAGAAGCAGAGGCAGGGATCAGGTAAGGCTGGGGTCCCAAATCACACCCCTCCTAAACAGTGGGAAAGCAGAGAAACAGTTTGAGGGGGGCAGCACAGAGCAAGGAAGCAGCTACAGGGATCCAGGTAAGGTCGGGGTCCCAGATCACACCCCTCCTAAGTGGCAGGAAAGATGAGAAAAAGTCAGAGGGGGGCCAGGACAGAGCGAAGAAACAGAGGCAGGGATCTAGGTAAGTTCGGGGACCCAGGCTGTGGCCCTCCCAAGTGGCCAGAAAGCTGGGAAAGCAGAGAAAAAGTGTGTGGGGGAGACCAGGACAGAATGAGGAGACACAGGCAGGGATCCAAGTAAGGCTGGGGACCCAGGCCATGTCCCTCCCAAGCATCAGGAAAGAGGCAGAGATCTATGCAAAGAGAGGGTGGGGAGGGTGGAGAGGTTTTGAACAGTTAAGGGAGAAAAACTTGTCTGTCAGTTTGTCTTACTGTGGTGGCGTGTTGCTGTGAGTCTTGAGGCTGTGCTACCGGTGTCTCAAACCCAGTTGGGTTGCACATAGTCCACACATTTCTCTGCTGGGAATGACAATTTGAAGACAAATGGCGTGACATTCATCATTACAAAAGATGTTTCAAGATCTGTCCTGAAGTACAACGCTGTCAGTGATAGGATAATATCCATATGCCTACAAGGAAGACCAGTTAATATGACTATTAATCAAATTTATGTACCAGCTAGCAAATGCAAAGATGAGGAAAATGAAGATTTTTTGAACTTCTGCAGTCTCAAATTGAGCAAGCATGTAATCAGGATGTGTTAATTATCATTGGTGACTGCAATGCAAAAGTTGGAAACAAAGAAGAATCACCAGTAGTTGGAAAATTTGGCCTTGGTGACAGAAATGATGCTGGAAATTGCATGATAGAATTTTGAAAGACCAATGATTTACTCATTGCAAATATCTTTTTCCAACAACACAAACAGCAGACAAACGTGGACTTCACCAGATGGAATACACAGGAATCAGATTGACTACGTCTGTGGCAAGAGGTGATGGAAAAGTTCAATATCTTCAGCCACAACCAGGCCAGGAGCTGATTGTGGAACACACTATTAATTGCTCATATGTAAGTTCAATTTGAAGTTAAAGACAGTTAAAACAAGTCCATAAGAGACAAAATATCATCTTGAATATATCCCTCCTGAACTAAGAGATCATCTAAAGAATAGATTTGATGCATTGAACACCAATGACCAAAAATCAAAATAATTGTGGGATGTCATCAAGAATATTAACCATGAAGAAAACAAGAAGTCATTAAAAAGACAAGAAAAGAAGAAAAGACAAAAATGGATGACAGGAGACTCTGAAACTTGCCCTTGAGCAGAGAGTAGCTAAAGCAAATGGAAGAAATGACAAGATAAAAGAGCTGAACAGAAAATTTCAAAGAGCAGCTCGAGAAGACAAAGCCAATTACTATATGAAATGTGCAAAGACTTTTAGTTAGAAAACCAAAAGGGAAGACACGCTTGGCATTTCTCAAGTTGAATGAACTAAAAAATTTAAGCCTCAAGTTGCAATGTTGAAAGATTTTATGGGAAAAATGTTGAATGATGTAAGAAACATCAAAAGAAGATGGAAGGGATACACAGAGTCACTGTACCAAAAATAATTGGTAGATCTTCATTCATTTCCGGAGGTGCTATGTGATAAAAAAAAAAACAAAACAAAACAATGCTACTGAAGGAAGAAGTCGAAGGTGCACTGAAAGAACTGGCAAAGAACAAGGGTCCAGGAATTGACAGAGTACCCACTGAGATGTTTCAACAAATGGATGCCCCACTGGAGGCACTCACTTGGTTATGACAAGAGATTTGAAAAACAGCTCCCTGATCTGGAAGAATATCCATTCCAAGGAAAGATGATCCCACAGAATGTGGAAATTATCAAATAATGTCATTAATATCGGACACAAGTAAGATCTTTCTGAAGATAATTCAAAAATGGTTGCAGCAGTATATTGACAGAGAACTTCCAGAGGTGCAAACTGGATTCAGAATTGGGCATGGAACAAAGGATATCATAGCTGCTGACAGATGAATCCTGGCTCAAAGCAAAGAATACCAGAAAGATGTTTACTTGTGTTTTATTGACTATGCAAAGGCATTTGATTGTGCAGATCATAACAAATTGTGGATGACATTGAGAAGAATGGAAATTCCAGAGCATTTGATTGTGCTCATGAGGAAACTTTACATTGACCAGGAAGCTGTTGTTCGAACAGAACAAGGGGACACTGCATGTTTAAAATCAAGAAGGGAATGTGTCAGGGTTGTATCCTTTCCCTATACTTATTCAATCTGTATGTCAAGCAAATAATCCGAGAAGCTGGACTATATAAAGAAAAATGTGGCATCAGGAATGGAGGAAGAATCAATAACAACCTGTGATACACTGGTGACACAACTTTGCTTGCTGAAAGTGAGGATGACTTTAGGGACTTTCTGATGAAGATTGAAACATACAGTCTGCTGTATGGATTGCATCTCAGTATAAAGAAAATGAAAATTCTCACAACTTGACCTATAAGCAGCATCACAATAAATGGAGAGAAGATTGAAATTGTCAAAGACTTCATATTGCGTAGTTCACAATCTATGCCAATGGAAGCAACAGTCAGAATATCAGACAATGTATAGCACTGGGCAACTTGGCTGCAAAGGACATCTTTCAAGTGCTGAGGAGCAAGGATGTGCCCTTGAGGGCTAAGGTGCGCCTGGCACAAGCCATAATATATTCAATTGCCTCATATGCATGTGAGAAGTAGATAATGAATAAGGAAGACTGAAGAAGAATTGATGCTGTTGAGTTGTGGTGCTGGTGAAGAATGCTGAAAATACCATGGACTGCTAAAGAGTTAACAGATCTGTCCTGGAGGAAGTGCAGCAAGAATGCTCCTTGGAAGCGAGAATGACCAGACTTCATGTCACCTACTTTGGTCATGTTGTCAGAAGGGACCATTCACTGGAGGATGATGTGCTTGTTAAGGTGGAGGGTTGAGGAAAGACGGGAAGGCCCTCAACAAGATGGATAGATGCAGTGGCTGTGATTATGTCCTCAAGTATAGCAAGGATCATGGAGCTGGCATGGGATCAGGTGGCATTTCGTTCTGTTGTGCATAGGGTCACTATGTATCAGACATGACTCAATGGCACCTAACAACAACAACATATTACCCTGATGAGTAGTGATTGGGTTCTTAAAGGCTTGCAAGTAGCTATCCAGATGTAACAGGTGCTTTCTCCTTATCTAGAGCAAAGAAGAATGAAGAAAACCAAGGATGTTTGCAATGCCAACCACACAAGAAAGGATCAAATCTGGAGATCCTGGATAGAGTGGGAGGGAAAACATGGAACATAATCTAAAAACTCAATGATGAACAGAATTACTGGTCAGATGAGATTTGGTGAGACTCCCAATACTATAGCCCTGGAATACATTCTGCGCCTGGAATAAAACTCACCCCCAGGGGCGGGCTTTCAGCCCAATAGTTAACGAGATGTACACACAGACCACTCAACCTAGGATGACACACCCTCATTTTCTATGGTAATACATTCCTTAGAGCAATCGACCACAGGACACCAGAGGACCAACTTTCAAACTGAGGAAATGCAGAACAAACAGGAGTGCATAATTATGAGAGGTACAGGGAAGAGTTGCAGGGTGGGGAGGGGAGAAGACAGGGTTAGGTTTGGATATGACCAATGGGGAATGAAACTAAATGTACACGTGACATTGAATGTAAAACATGCTCTTAAAAATATATATATATGGTGGATTTATACCAACTGTAGCAGGATGATAGAAGACCACATTTCCATATAATACCTTTAGGAATGAAGACAAATGTCATCAGGTCACAAAAGATTAGTCTGTTTTACACTGCATGACATTTGGAGAAGAATGTGAATGATTAGTGGTTTTTAAAAGTTGTTTGGAATTCAACATGTATAGATATTACTTAAAAGATATTTATGGGTTATGAGTCAGTGATATGTGATTTATTCTCAATGGAATTTATACTAGAATGTGTGGATTGGATTTTGGCCTTGAGCCTTAGCCTTTCTAATAAATTCCCTGGATGTAGTATTATACCCAATAAACAGGTTGTTTTTCTTCAAAATAATAATAATAATAAATAAATATTTAAAAAAAGAAAACCAAGGATGTTTGGAAATAATATGTCCAAGGGACTAGTGGACCACATGAACCTCAGCCTACATGACCGTGAGACCAGAACTAGAGGGTGTCCAGCTACCACTGTCAACTATTTGTAAAAGCATCATTGCAGGAGATCCTGGATAAAGTGGGAGAAAAATGTGGAACAAAACTCAAAATCATTAAAAATAAAAAGGGACCAGGCTTACTGGTCTCATAGAAAAGTGGTGAAATTCCCAAAACTATGGGCCAAAGCCACCCTGTTGTTGTTATGTGCCATCAAGTTGGACCTGACTCATAACGACCCCACATTGGATTTCCAAGGTGATATCACTATGGAAGTAGATTGACCAACCTTCCTTCCAAGGAGTGCCTGGTGGGTTTGAACCACCAGCTTTCTGATTAGCAGTCAAGTGCCTTAGGCACTATGCTAGCAGAGCTCCCAAAACCTGGTAGCCTACTGGCCTAGAATTCAACTCATTCCCATGGCTTCCAGGTAAACAATAGATAGGCCTATAAGGTGCACATTTACACTGGGCAAGCAGAATCTTTATGACAATCAATCATGGTAGATCAGAAGGACAGTATTTGCACAGGGAGGCAGCTCAGAAGGCAGGAATGCATGGGAAAGAAGGACACAGGGAAAAGGTAAACACAAGTAGGAAGTGGGAAGAGAGTTATATTATGGGGATTGCAATCAATGTCATGAAACAAAATGTATTTGAACTGCTGTATGGAAAATGGATTTGCTGTGTAAACTTTTACCCAAATCCTAATTTAAAAACAGTGAAAAAAAAGTTTATGGTAAATAGATAACTTTTCTGAGAGTTGTTTTAGACTTGGCTTTTAGGCAACAAGTAAAACCTATAAGCAAACAAAATTACACTGTTTCCTGAACTTGTTTATCAAGTAATTTTCTCAGAGTAGAATGAAGAGTTACAGAAGTGGCAGGCTATTTTTCTGATGCAGAAGTTACTCTTGATTCAAAATGGCATTTTAGCTTCAGACTTTAGCATAGCCACCATCTCATGTTGAGATTTCTAACTTAAGCTGGGATGCTTTTACTCACCCTAGAGGCTATTTGCACCATACATAAGTCATGGCAGCCATTGATGAATTGGTAATGGAAGTATTGTAGACTCCTCCATGTATTTTTCTGTATAAATTGTTCCTTAAATTTTAAAAGACTTTTAACTTTGTATTTTGTATTGCTTTCTTAACTTAATCAAGTTTTTAAAACTTTATTTATTTTGCTATTGTTGAGATTATATACACCAAAACATATGCTAATTCAACAGTTTCTTCATGCAAAATTCAATGACATTGATTACATTCTTCAAGTTGTGCAACCATTCTCATCCGCAATTTCTTAGTGTTTCCTTCCTCATTAACATAACCTCACTATTCCCTAACTGTCCTATCTAGTCTTTCAAGTTACTGTTGTCAGTTTGATCCCATATGGATAGATCTTGAAGGAGCCCATTACTTGTGGCAAATCTTCTTTTACTTCTTGTACTTCTTCTTCTTCTTTTCTTTTAATTTTGATTTGGGTAAAAGGTTAGATAGCAAACTGGTTTTCCTTGCAACAATTCATACACATTTTGATTCATGATATTGATTGCAGCTCCCAAAATGTAATAGCACTATTTTTACTATTTTCATTCCTTCTTTCCTATACTTTCCTGTCTTTGAGGTTGACATTCTTTACTAAATAAACTAAATTACTGTTTGGTTTGTAGAAGATTTAAGGAGGTATTTTTGTTTAAGGTGTATATATTATCTCAGGACAATAGCTTCAGAAGTTCATTCAGAAAGTCTAGAGTTCATGAGTATCTGAAATTCCATTCAGCATTTTCCTCCTTAGGGACAAGATTCTCCTGTGGAATCTTTGATCAAAATGTTCAGTTATGGTAGCTGGGTACCATGCAGTTCTTTGAGACTCAGGGCAAATGAGGCAATTGTTAATGGAGGCAATTAGATACATTCTTCCTATTCCTGACTCTCGTTCTTCCTCTGTTTCTTCAGGTGAATAGCCATCAATTGTTGTGCCTAGGATGGCTATTGGCATAACTTAGTCTATTTTTAATAAGGAGTTCAGCTCTTGAATAGTATTAAAATTTCACAGAAATTAGCTTTTAGTAATGGAGTCTTCTTGTGAAACTCAGATTAAGTTGTTAAAGAGCATCAAAACTTGCCCTTTATGCAATATGCAAAAGAGATAAAGTCATATTTTTTAAGTTATTGTTGTTGTTATTGTTATGTGCCGTTGAGTCGGACCCAACTCATAGCGACCCCTCCTTGGGTTTCTGAGGCAGTATCACTATGGAAGTAGATTGCCCCATCTACCTTCTGAGGAGTGGCTGGTGGGTTTGAACTGCCAGCCTTCTGGTTAGCAGTCAAGTGCCTTAGCCACTATGCTACCAGAGCTCCATTACAATTGAAAAACAGTTTTAGATCGATCATATAGAAAAGAGCTTCTCAAACAGTTGCTATGTACTATTAAGTTTATATTTTTTTGCTTTATTTTGTTTGGTTGTCTAGGTAAAAATTTTACTAAATTCCAACTAAAATAAATAACACAAAAGTTTCAACAAACCAAAGATAAACAATTTAAGATATCAATTTTGTAAATATTAACTTCAGTGAATCTTAAACAATGTTTAAATAAACGTAATCAGAGAAAATCATTGCAAAGTAAAGGGTGAAAATATTTTCAATTTATATGCCTGTACACAAATGTTGTGTTGTTGTTGTTAGGTGCTCTTGAAATAGCTCTGACCCTATGAACCACAAAACGACACCACTGGGTGCTGCGCCTACCTCACAATCCTTGTTATACTTGAGCCCATCATTGCAGCCACATATCAATTCATGTTATTGAGGGTCTTTTCCTTTTACACTGACCCTCCCCTTTACTAAACATAATGTTCTTTTCTAGTGATTGGTCTCTCCTGATGACATGTCCATAGTAAGCTACACAAGTCTCATAATCTTTGCTTCTAAGGAACATTTTGGCTGTGTTTCCTCTAAGACTGATTTGTTCACTCTTTTTGCAGTCCCCAGTACATTCAATAGTCTACCAACACCATAGTTCAAACACAGCAATTATTCTTTGATTTTTCACATTGCAATAACTAATGAATGTTTCTGTCTGTTACTTCTTATTTCCTGTTGTGTCATATGAAGAAATGAAAGTCCCAAAAGCATTACTCCTTCCATATTGTTAAGGTTAACTCCATTTGACGAGGTAGATCTTGCACAGTTCTGTTTTGAGTGCTTTAAAACTGAGAAGTTCACCTTCCAGAAGTATGTTTGTATCTATGAGGCTTTCATTTGCTAATCTTCAGAAGTAGATCGCCCATCTCTTCTTTATAGTGTGTCTTAGACTTAAATCTATCCACCATGAGTGACCCTACTGACATTTAAAATAGCAGTGGCATAACCTCCAGGATTTTAGCAAAACACAATAATCACCAGGATATAACAAACTGACAGATGGGTAATGGCCCTAAAAGGGGTGGGATGATGAAAAATCTGTATTATTTGTATGCATGCATATGTGCTTGTGCATTTTATTTATTTGTTTTTATGTGTGGAAGCAAATACACATATACATGGACTTTGTGGAATTTTATAATTAGCCACTCTCATATTGATTATAGTAATCCTAAATTGCTGAGAATTTTAACTAAATATAATATTGTTCCCATCTATGGAAAATTGGGCAATCTACTTCCGTAGAGATACCGCCTCAGAAACCCAATGAGGGGTCACTATGAGTTAGATCCAACTCGAGGGCAATGAGTTTGGTTTTTGGTTTATGATAATCAGTACCAGATTTATTGATTGAAAAACATAATTTTCCTTGCCCATCAGATTATATATATTCTTTTTTTTGAAGATTGAAGTTACCTTTCATTGAGTCTTTTCTAAAATGTATGACTTTGGCAAATTAAATCCATGAACTTCTGCTGTCAATTTAGCAGATAGCTGCCATTGTCTCACAATGTGAAGTTTGCTCATCCAAAGCAGAACGTGATGTAGAGAATGATGAGCTTTTAGATTATTTGTTGACAGAAATGGGACATGCTGGAAATGAATCTGATCTATGCTTCCAACAGAATTCAACTGATGTTTAATCAAATTTAGGCCATCAGGAAATGATACTGAACTCATTATTCCATGAATTGAACTCGACAGTTCCATATATACACCACACTAAATGTATCTAGATAGAGATGACATTCAGAAACAAAAGCTATTTTTTAAAACTTGTGCCCTACTTAAGTGTATAAAACTACAGTGCAAGTTATTGTGCTATGGTTAAAATATAAAATGAATGTAATGGAGCTATGCAAGGTCATGATCAAATTGTTCAGAAAGGTAATCCATTCTGTGGTCATATTAAACTCTTGTGTGGTAATTAAGGTTATGTGTCAACTTGGTTGGGCCTGGCTTTAAGTGGCTAGGCAGCTGGATGAATTTATTCCCCATGGTGAAATGAATAGCTTCCTTAGGGATGTGGTCTGCTTCCAGCATATAAGAAGAAGCTTTGAGGAAGTTTTCTAGTTTTTTGGAATATTTGAATCCTGCATGTAGCCAAATTGTTGTTCAGCAGGCTGCTGTGTTGTCTGCCAGTCTTAGGGTTCTTAATGGACTTGAATCAATGGTCTGCCATTTGGTTTGGTAATATCAGGACTATGCCTTTTTACTTGTCGACTTTCGGTTTGTCAGTCTCAGCAACCAGCAGCTGCCTGAATGAAGAAGGCCTGCAGCTTCAGAGGGCCAGGAGCAAGAGGCAAAGCTGAAGACCAAGGTCAAGGATCTTTCACCCAGCCACGAGAGCCTGGTATTTTGAACTCAGAATTTTATACTCCAAAGGTGTAAGAGAATAAACTGCTGTTTGTTAAAGCAATCCACCTGTGGTATTTTCTGTTAGAGCAGCACAAAGTAACCAAAATGTCTTGGATATTAAGGGCATTGTCTAATGTATATTTTATCTAAGTTTGTATCAGAAAGTTATGGCAGCTTGTTGATTTCTAAAGATTTATAAAGAATAATTATTTGTAATTCATAAATGGCAATAACAAATCTGATTCTATCACCCATGTGTTAAAGAATAGACTTAAATTCCTAGTTAACAATTCATTATTCTTTAGTTGAATTTTGGAAGACAAATTTCTTTTTCATTATATGATATACCCTCCTCAATACTGGAAGCTATAATTCAGATAATTGCCTTTGGTTATATTATATAATTAACATTAAAATATTCACTATTTTTATATCTTTGTTAAATGTACTGATTGATAAGAAGGATATCTTTGGTGTCAATGAAAATGTAATTTAAGATAGAACATAAGATTTGGTAGATTAAAAGATGAGCTGTTAGATGGCAAATGTACATTATTAGTGGGTCTTGGACTCAGTTTTGAGACATTTACTATATTCCAGGTGGTTCAAACCCACCAACCACTCCTCGGAAGGAAGGTTGGGCAATCTACTTCTGTAATGATACTGCCTTGGAAACCCAAGAAGGTGTCGCTATGAGTTGGGGCCTACTCAATGGCAGTTTTTTTTTAAATGTAATTTAGGGCATCTGGCTTTTAGGCCTAATGTTGTTGTGGTTATTGTTAGGAACTGTTGAGAGAGTTCCAACTCTTAGTGACCTTACATACAACAGAAGGAAACACTGCCCGGTCTTGTACCATCCTTGCAATTGCTGCTATGCCTAAACCCATTGTTGTAGCTACTATGTTAATCCATTCAGTTGAGGGTTTTCCCCTTTTTCACTGACCTTCTACTCTACCAAATGTGCTTTCCTTCTCCAGGGGCCGGTCTCTCTTAATAACATGACCAAAGAATGAAAGATGAAGTCTGGCCATTCTCAGTACTAAGACATATTCAGCCTGTACTATTTCCAAGAGAGATTTGTTTATTCTTCTGAAAGTCCACTGTATATTCGGGATTCTTCACAAACACTATAATTTAAACTCATCAGTTCTTTTGCAATCTTCCTTATTCACTGCTCAGCTTTCACATATATATGATGTAATTAAAAAGACGACATGGATCAGGCCCACCATATTCTTTAATTTCATATTTTTGTTCTTTAATGCTTTAAAGAAATCTTTTGCAGCAAACTTACTCAGTGCAATGCATCATTTGATTTCTTGACTGCTTCATCCATGGGCATTGATTATAGATCCAAGTACAACGAAATCCATGACAACTTCAATCTTTTCTCCATTTATCATGATGTTGCTTATTGGTTCAGTTTTGAGGATTTCCATTTTCTTTTTGTTGAGGTATAAAGCATACTGAAGATTGTCATTTCAGTAAGTGATCCAAGTTATCTACACTTTCATCAGGTGAAGTTGTATCATCTGTAGGTCATAGGTTGTTAATGATCCTTCCCTAATCCCACTACTGCCTTCTTCTTCATATAGTCCAGATTCTCAGTTTATTGTCTCAGAAGGCAGAGTAAGTATGGTGAAAGGATATTATCTTAAAGCATATTTTTTCTTTCTTTTTTGTTTCAAATCATGCAGCATCCCCTTGTTCTGTTCATAAGACTCTCAATTGGTCTATGCACATACAGTTTGCGCATGAGCATAATTAATTGTTCTGAAATTCTCATTCTTTGCAATGTTATCTATAATTTATTATGATCCACACAGTGGATCATAATAGTTAATGAAACGCAGGTAAACATCTTTCTGGTATTCTTCACTTTCAGACTATATTATCTGATATTATCAATTATATACTTCATTCCACATCTTCTTCTAAATCTTGCTTGAGTTTCTAGAAGGTTCTGTCTGTGTATTGCTACAACTGTGTTTTAATTTTTTTCAGTTAATTTTACTTGAATGTGATATTAATGATATTGTTCAATAATTTCTGCATTCTTTGGGATCACCTTTCTTTGGAATGGTTACAAATATGGATCTTTTCCAGTCAGTTGGCCTGGTAGTTGTCTTCCAAATTTCTTGGCATGAAGAAGTGAGCACTTTCAGCATTGCATATATATTTTTTTTTTTCTTTTGCAATATCTCCATAATTGTTCTGTCAATAGCCTAATTCTATTGCCAAATAAAATCTTGGTGGCTCACTGGCTGCTAACCTATGGGGTAATTCTACTCTGTCTTATAGGGTTTCTATGAGTTGGAATTGCCTTGATTAACGTTGACAACAGGTTGTTTTTTTCTATTTTTTTTTTTTTTTTTAATATTCTCAATGGAAAGAAACCAGCATGGAGTAGGATTACATTGAGACCAAGAAAAACCAATCAATTAGCTCTGAATAAGAGAAAAGACTTTAAAATTTAAGGCAGATGATGAGGCCTCAGCAGGTTAAAAAAAAAAAAAGAATCATGTACAGGCTTTCCATTATGACAATTTTATTTCAGCACACTTAGAAAAGAAAAGAACAAAATCCAACAGAAAAATTTGCCTAATACTGCAGATAGTAGAAGAAGAAAGAAAACAAAAGTCCTTGATGTGCAGGAAAGACTGTGTATAAGACAGTAAACTCAATTCTAGGTTGTACTTTCTGTGGAAACTCTATTTGAGACTTTCAAATTTGGCCCAGCTTAATTTAAAATTCTAGAAAGTTACATGGTTACAAACTCTTCCTTCACCATATTGACTTTAGTAGCAAAAGCTACACACCATTTTACACAGCTATGTATTGGATCAATATGAACTAATATGCCCATAAAGCTACTTCTTTTTTGAGGATGGGGGTTTAAGAAATTTCAGGAAGTGGTCTAAGGAAAATGTTAATAGAAACCATGTACAACTCTTGCACACACATACACATTATCATTTTGAATGTTATATTTAATATTAATTTTTAAAATTAGAAAAGATGGAAAAGCTAGGGGTCAACATATGTCTTTTTCACCCTTTGAAAGGTGAAATGCAACATAATGCAAATTCATTTTGCTGTGTCTTTGTGGGTTTTTTTTTATTATAATTATTTGGACCCTTTTTTACTACTCTCTTTGACATGTAACCTCTCATGCAGAAATATCTGGCATTTCTAGATTTTCAGAATATCTTAGACATTGGCCTAATTTTGATTAATGATCTCATTGTTATCCATTCTAGTTAGATCTTTCTGAACAAAAATGTCCTTTCCTTGACTTCAGCAATGACTCTTTTTCTCTAAAGATTACCACCAAGGAACTTGATGTGATCTCATGTAAGTTCTCAGATAACAAAGTTTCAAAAATAGATAGCCTGCATTCCTAACCAGCAGTCTTTTTTTAATTTTAATTGTTTTCCTGTTCAGTAAGAAGGAGTCCTGCTACACAGCAGTAAAAGCACTTGCCTGCTAAGTAGAAGGTTGATGTTTAGAACCCACCAGCCATTCTGCTATGTTGAAAAAAGATATGGCTGTCTGCTTCCTTAAAGATTATAGCCTTGGATTGAGGAAGAGAAAGACATAGAGAGGTACATGGGAAGTACAGACAACAAAGATGAACCCTTTTGCACATACAGTACTACGTTGTCAGTGAAGGCAAACATGAGTATATGTGTGGATAGATGGGTAGACAGGTTGAAATATTGATATGTCTATGAAGTGAGGAGTGTATCCAAGAACATGTATAGGGTTGCCAGAAAATGGTCCTATAAGTTTATGTGAATGATCAGAATTCCCAGGTGTATAGTAGAGCTGACAAGCAGCAAGGTTGTGGTCCCTGCTTGGTCATAGCCAGATACCCAGAGGGAGCAAGTAGTTGAACCTGTGGACTCTGGACCATGGTTGCAGGGGACATCAAGCTCAATTGGAATAACATCCTATACAAAACACTGTTCCACCTCCTACTTTGGCAAGTAGCAACTGAGATATTAAAAGCTAGCAAGCTGTCATCTAGATGCAATGATGGTTCTCTCCTTGTCCAGAACAAAGAAGAATGAAAAAAAAAAAAAAAAAAAATTCATGGGAACAATTACTTCTAGCGACTGGTACACAATCTGATCTGCAGCCTATACGACTATGAGACCAGAAGAACTAGATGGTGCCCGGCTACCACGGTCATCAACTTGGAAGGGGATCTATGTAGGATATCATGGATAGAGAGGGAGAACAATGTGGAACAAAACTCAAAATCATTTGGAGGAAAATAAAAGGGGAGGGGGGACCAGGTTTGCTTATCCAAAAGAGTCTGGTGGAACTGCTGAGACTATGGCTCCTAGCTGCCCTTCAGGCCTGGAATTGAACTCACAATGTGGTTTCCAGCCAAACAAAAGACAGGCATATGAGTTGAACATTTACCTCAGGAAGATACACTCCTTGGAGAGAACAATCATGGGAGAAATACGGGCTGCTTATGCACAGGGAGACAGCTCAGGGGGCAGGAGTGCATGGAGGGATGAACACTGGGAAGAGGTAACTATGGGGAGGAAGTGGGAGGGGAGCCGCTGCCTTGTAAATTTTGGTCAATGACATGAGACAAAGTTTATGTGAACTGCTGTACGGAAAGTAAATTTGTTCTGTAAATCTTCACCCAAATCACAATTAAAAAAAAAAAAAAAAAGATTTTAGCTTTGGGGCAGTTTGGTTCTGTCCTAAAGATTAGCTATAAATTGGAATCAATTTAACAGCAATGGATTTAGTTTTGAGGTGTTGCTTCAACAAGAATAGTTTCTATATGGCCACACTCACAATTTTATTAAAATAAATATACATAATAATATTTTTCTCAATTTAACATTATGTCATCACTACAAAGAATACACTGTTACCTCCTATTATCTCTAATTCATATATCTCTTATTTATTTGTTTTGCCCACTTTTCCTTTAATGGCTTTCAATCTTTAATACTTAAAGAAAAAGTATTTATTACAACATTTAAGAGGGTATTTATTCTAATTCTTTACCACAGCACCTTTTGCTTTATGCATTTTTCTTGTAACTGACCTGTACCTAGATATTATTTGATGGCACTTGTTTGTGTGAAATCCAGGTAAATGAAGAAAACTAGTCTAATCTGTCCATGGATAGAATTTATCCAGCTTATTTAAAAGAAAACAACATAAAAATGTGGTTCATTTACATGCACATATCTACTTTCATGTAAATTGTATATCAATTGTATGTAGATCTATAAAAAGTTTTTGTATATTATTTACTTGTTTCTCTCTGCATTCTACATCATCAATTATTAAGTATTCACTGAGAAAAAAGATTTACCTAATAGTTGTTAAGGCTCTTTCAGGGTTTGCACTAGACAAGCCCATGCCAATTTATTTATTTTGTCTGTCTACATCATCTATATATATTGCTGTAGTTGAACTGATCAAGAGACCATGGCATCAATTGTTAAGGCTGCCAGATGAACTGCAGTCTTTTCATATGGCCATAACGAATGCATTTTCCACAGAATTGTTATGATATAGTGACTTTGATATAAAATCTATTTAAATATAAACAAAGCCCTTAGTATTAATTCTACAGCAGTCTGTCAATTATTTTCATGTTTGAATATGTAGATATATTTTCTAATATAATACAGTTTATATGAAACAAGCCATACTATTTATTTTCATACTTCATTGTAAATATAAAGTATTAACTTTCTTGGAATCAGTCACTGGTATAGAAAGAACATTGGGAAACATATTGGAAATTAACATAATTATATCAGGAGTTCCCTAGTGGTGGAAAGCATTAGTACGCAAATTGCATTATGAATATGCAAATCTAGTATTTTTTATTTAGGTCATTTGTCACTAGTATCAGAAATTGCTAAGCACTGAGTCTGCCTAGAATTTTGAAAGAGCTTCAGATGACTGGTAATATAATTCATAAGAACTTCTTGTTTCATCTACAATCTATTCAAAGAATATAAGAAAATGAAACAAACTCATTTCCATAGAGTTGAATCTGACTCATAGCAACCCCCATTGTGTTTCCAAAGCTGTAAATATTTATGGAATAAGAATGCCTCATCTTTCTTTTTTGGAGTGGCTCCTTGGTTTGAACAACTGATCTTTTTGGTTAACAGTCAAAAGCCTTAACCATGACACCTTATAGGTATGTCTCGTCTATGTTCTAATTTTGGTTAAGAACTAACACACATTCTCCTTTTCCACTCATATTATTTTTTAGAGTGATAGAACAGCATCAAATGAAAAACAGTTCCTCTGAAATTGCTCTGGTCAAAAGAAATTCTATTCCAATAACATCAATTCAAAATTAAACTTACATTTTATTTGCTCACCTAGCTAGTGCTTATCCCTCTGTAATAGAAGGATCATTACTTTTTAACTGTGAGTTTAAGTCATTAATTTTCAACTTATAGAGTTCAAACAATCAACTTGAAATTGAAATTATGTGGCATTCAAACATTTTCTCAGGACATAAAATTTGGACAGTCTGTAAGAGCCAAAATAGTGTTGCTAGACACTTATCACATGCCATAACAAATATGTGTACCTCAATAAATCAGATAGTAAAATGTTATATTGCAGTACACTTTAGTCATTCCATGGATCTTTGGTGGTACAGTGATTAAAGCTTTCACCTACTAACCAAACAGCTGGGCAATTCAAACCCACAAGCTCCTTCACAAGAGAGAGAAGACACAGTCTGCTTCCATAAAGATATACAGCCTTGGAAACCATATAGACTAGTTCTGCTCTATCCTATAGGGTTGCTAGGAGTTTATCTCAACTTAGTGGCAGTAGCTTTGGTGCTTTTTTTTTTTTTTTTTTTGTGTTTAGTCATTCCGGTAAAAATGAGGCCACTATTGGTTGCATCCTAAATATTATTATGATGTGAATCATTCTGTCCAAATATAAATATATGAATGAAAGAAAAGAAAGGAATGATTACTAAAACCCAACTAAAAACAACAAACAACATTAGCTGTAAAAATAGCTCTCATTCAGGACACTCTTCTGTTCAAGCAACTAAGTTAAATTATATGACCTCTGTAGGCTCAGTTTATAGGATGGTTATGGTAATTAAGTGATGGTATAAGTTATGCAATTACATGCTTGTATAAAGCACTTAACATCAGGCTTGGCATACAAAATAATTTAGAAAACATATGAATAAATATAAAATTGTGATATTTTAGTACAAGAAGCATTGCCTAGTATTTTTAAATTACTCCTCTGACATTATTTTGATAAGTTCCCTCCCTCATTCACTCTGATTCCAACCATACTGGATCTTCTTACATCTCAGACACTCCAAAGTACACTTTCCACAGGGTCTTTTCACTCACTGCTTTCTTCTCCTCTCAGATAGCCAGATAGATTCATTCCTTGATCCTTTCAAGTTCTCTTCAAATCATATTAGTAATGAAGTCGTCCATTACTATCCTGTATACCCTGGATAAAAATACTTAAAAGAATAAAATTCCAAAATTAAAGAATCATGAGTCAATTCAAACTCTCACTTACCACACGTTTATAGAGTAGAACTGAGCTCTGTATTATTTTTTGGCTATGATTGTACAGAGGCAAATCGCCAAGCCTTTTTTCTGTGGTAGGCTGAGTGGATTTGAATTAGTAGTCGAGCCTAAATACCATATAATATAGCAACATCACCACCCTCTGTTGTTGTTGTTGTTGTTAAGTGCCGTCGAGTCGTTTCCGACTCATAGCGACCCCGTGCACAGCAGAACGAAACAC
>NW_006922067.1:552852-555716 GCF_000298275.1 Orycteropus afer afer
TTGTCTCTCCTCACCTGTGAGCCTGGAGCTCAAGGCTTTTATCCCCTTCCCTGCTCTTCTGGCCTGATACTCTGGCATCCCTGCGTTGTCTCTCCTCACCTGTGAGCCTGGGGTTCAAGGCTTTTATCCCCTTCCCTGCACTTCTGGCCTGCTACACTGGTGTCCCTGCATTGACTCTCCTCCTCACCACTCTTGGGATTTACCATTTTCCTTATTTACTTAGTTGGTCTTCCTACCAATGTTTACCAGTTAGCCTACAATACACTTACTTATTGTTTATTATCTAGTTTTTCCTCTCTTAATCCCAATTATAAGGTATACTTCATGAAGGCAGGGAAATTACCTCTTTCCTTCAATGCACTGTCCCTAGTACATAAAACATTGAGTCCAAGATCAATGGGCTAGTTTTAAATGAATCAAATAAATGAATTTAGAGTAAAAAGAAATGAATTTTTTAATGTTAGAACTAAAGCAAATCAAACCCACAGCCAGCGAGTTGATTCCCACTAATACTGGCCCAATAGGACAGAGAAAAACTGCCCTATAGAGATTGTTGCTGTTATTTGCCATTGAGTCAGCCCTGACTCATAGCGACCCCTCCTTGGGTTTCCGAGGCAGTATCACTTCCGAAGTAGGAATGCCCAACCTTCCTTCCGAGGAGTGGCTGGTGGGTTTGAACCACCAGCCTTCTGGTTAGCAGTCCAGTGCCTTAGGCACTATGCTACTAATGCTCCTCTATAGGGATTACAAAGGTGTAAATCTTTACAACAGATGCCTCATCTTTCTCCCATGGAGTGGCTGGTGGGTTTGAGCCACCAATATTTTGGTTAGCAACTCAGTGCTTTAACCACAATGCCACCAGAGACCTAGTGGCATGCTGTTTAATGACATCATCTAATCTACATGGAATACACTTTAGTCTAGACATAACGTAATTTGAATTATTTTGACTCAAGTGTATTTTTATATTTACATCAATCAATTATTTTCATGTTAAATCTTACTATTTTCTCTTAATTTAGTAGATTCAAAATATATCTATGACATATTACCCACTAATAAACTGCTAGCAACTTGCCACATATCTAAATAATAATAGTCTTTTATCCTATGACCTTACCTTGAATCAATAAGTAAAGATAGCTGCTCAGGAAAAAAAAAAATAAAAACTCAAAGGATGGCACACTCAATTCACACAGTATTAATCAAATACCTAACATGTATACAGATGCTGAGAATATAAAGATAAGAACTAAAGCCACTTCTTTGAGATCATTTAATATTTTACTAAGCTTAAGATGTGCATCACAACCATACAAACCACATGACAATATGAGTATAATAGAGGTACAGACATGCTCAGGAAGAGGTAGAACTTACATCTTAGAAATATTATTATTAAGACTAGTAGTTAGGCTACTTATATAAGTAAAATAAACACATGCTGCATGACTAATTTTAAAAATAAATAAATAAATTTATACTCATCTCAAGAGCATAAATATCACTTACTTGAATTGTAAACTTAACGATAAACCAAAGAGACTAAAATTTTTATGCTTATTTATTTATTTATTTATTTTTAATTTTGTGTGCGTCTAAATGAAAATATTCATGTCTTTACTAAATTGGAGAGCATTTTCCTGCCTAACATTTTTCATGGAGACTATTTTAAAGCATCTTATTAACAAGCCAACTATTTATTGTATTTTGTTGTGTTTTCTTGTTTGGGATAATGAATATATTTACAAAGTAAAACACTGAAGATTTCAGTAAGTTGAACAGAAGCTCAGATATCCCACAGGAACTTCAGATCTTTTTGGAAACTGTTCATATGTTGCAGAGACTACATCAGTAATTACATTAAAACAAAAAACAAAAAAACCCTTGCCTTCAATTCACTTGTGACTTGTGACTATAGCAACCCTGTAATACAGAGTAGAACTTCCCCATAGGTTTTCCAAGATGGAAAATCTTTTTGGAAACCGATTGCCACATCTGTCTTCTGTAGAGCATCTAGTGGTTTGAATTGCCAAATTTTTGGTTACAAGACAACCACTTAACCACTGTATCACTAAGACTCCTTCACCTTAAAGATAGAGGACCTAGACTGTGGATCTGTATCAATACAAACAAAATATCAAAGAAAGATGTATATCAATTAGATACTCAGTTATCAGAGTAATATATGTATTATACATATGAAATGTAATTTAAGAATATCAGAAATGATTTTCACTTATTAAAAATTTAAAAAACACATTAATTTTATGTTTGTGGTGTTAAAATATGACTAATATAAGAAAGTCTTTGATATTTTTCTAAATTAATGAATTTAAATAAATTACATTAATTAATTCCAAAATTGTACCTTTAGCTTGCACAGAAGACCAGGGTGTTTTGAAAGAAAATGCCAAATCATTTCCAAAATTCTTATTAGGTGGGAAAATGACCTAGATATGTTCATTTGTTCTTGGAAAAAGTGTCAGCTACAAAACTATTCATGAATGTATAATAATGAAAGCCCATTAGCTGACACTTGAGATTTTTTTTAAAAGAGCAATGTCTAAAACTACTGTTGATACTAACAGAAGTTTCCACAGCCTCTTATGTATTTTTTATTATAAAATCTATCATCCTATATCTTCTTTCTTAGAAAGAAGAAATAAGCCTTTCTTTCAGAGCACAATTGAAAACATTGTGGTCTTTCATACTTTCCCTTGTTACTCTCCCGAGAGGGACCAGGTCTCCGGGAGCAAGGTAAGCACGGGTGGGCTTGTGCTTACTCACTGATCTGCACTGAACACTTTCCCTTGTTACCCTCCCAAGAGGGACCGGGTCTCCGGGAGCAAGGTAAGCACGGG
>NW_006922067.1:556501-562984 GCF_000298275.1 Orycteropus afer afer
GGCAGTGTTTCGTTCTGCTGTGCATGGGGTTGCTATGAGTCAGAAACGACTTGACAGCACTTAACAACAACAACAATATCTTCTTTCTTACACCCTATATCTTCTTTCTTAGGAGCTCTGTTGGCACAGTGTATAAAGCATTTGACTACTAACCAGAAGGCTGGTGGTTCAAACCCACCATCCACTCCTTGGAAGAAAGATTGAGCAGTCTACTTCAATAGTGATACAACCTCAAAAACCCAAGGAGGGGTCAGTATGAGTCGGCTCCGACTCAGCAACAGTGAGTTGAGTTTTATATATCCTTTCTTACCTCTACTTCATTAACTTAAAAGATAATTGCCTCTATTTTTCTCAATGTAGGGAAAACACATGTATGCATACTCATAGGATACAAATGTGTTTTTTAAATTAAAAAAATATGACCTTGCTTAAAATTTATAAATGAAAACTCAAAAATTCACAATGATATTAAAAGTAAAGTCTCACTTACTGTAAGCTCAAGTCCTACCACTTTATTTTTAAAAAATGAAATATGTTTTACTAACAGAAAGCAGATTAATTTTCATTGCTATGTAATTCCCCTACCCCATTTACAAAATCATGTACCATCTTTTGTTACTATCAGTTACTTTACAGTGTTAATGTTATTTTACAATATAATAGTTCCTTAAAATCTGTCCAGTCCTGGAAACGTGTGTTGTAAGTATTCATTGTTTGTAAACCAAACAATTTCATAGTTTTCCTTTTAAGATATCTGCTTGATAATCAAGAAAACCTTCTAGCAGATGCCTTAAAAGGAAAACTATAACAAGGATTGTTAGAATGTCACACAACCAGGCAATGTTTTCTTCTGTTGTACTTAGGGTCAATATGAGTTGGAGCCAACTCAATGGCACCTAACAACAACAATAACAAAGCTATAAGATGAGAATCAACAGATGAGTAGGATGCAGTCCCCTTTGAAGAATCTCCACAATCAATGAAAGAATCAGATCACACAGGTTTACACTCAGTTCCTTGAAGAGCTAAAGATCTTTTCTATGTCAGGATTTTTGCACTAGATATTCCTGTTTCCAAAGCCCTAGTGGTGCAGTGGTAACCCAGAAGCAGAGTTGGGTGCCAGGGGCTTTGGAGTGGCTTTTTAAGGGTGGCCTGGAAACAGAATGAGGTGCAAGGGAAGCCAGGAAGTGAGTGGAGTGGTTTGGAACAACTAAGGGAGATGAACTTGTCTGTCATTTTCTCATCCTGTAGTGGCTTATAGGTTGCTATGAGGCTGGAGGCTGTGCCACTGGTGCTGCAAATGCCAACAGGGTTACCCATTGTGAACAGGTTTCAGTGGAGCTTCCAGACTAGGGCAGACTCAAAAGAAGGAAGAGGCAACCCACTTATCAAAGAACTTGCCAATGAACACCTTATGAATAGCAATGAAACACTGTCTGATGTATTAATGGAAAACTATATGAATAGCTCTGAAACATTGTCCTATATAGTGCTAAAAGATGACCTCCTCAAGTCAGAAGGCACTCATCGTATGATGGGGGAAGAGCTGCTTACTAGGTAGAATGAACCTTAATGATATGGATGGAGTAAACTTTTGAGACCTGTAATTGCTGATGTGTCATGACTCAAAATGAGAAGAAACAGCTGCAAAAATATTGATTAATAATCAGAACATGGAATGCACAAAGTATGAATCTAGGAAAATTGGAAGTTGTCAAAAATGAAATGGAACACATAAAGATAGATAACAGACATTAGTGGGCTGAAATGCATGGTTTTGGCCATTTTGAATCAGACAACCATATGATCTACTATGCTGGGAATGATAAATTAAGAAGAATTGCATGGCACTCATCATCACAAAGAATGTTTCAAGATCTATCCTGAAGAACAATGCTGTCAGTAATAGGATAATATCCGTAATCTACAAGAGGGACCAGTTAATACTATTATTCAAATTTATTCACCAATCACCAAAGCCAAAGATGAGGAAATTGAAGATTTTTACCACCTTCTGCAGTTTGAAATTGATTGAACATGCAATCAAGATGTGTTGATTATCACTGGTGATTGGAATGCAAAAGTTGGAGACAAACAAGAACCACTGGTAGTTGGAAAATATGGCCTTAGTGATAGAAATTACACTGGAGATCGCATGATAGAAGTCATTGCAAATACCTTTTTAAACAACATAATCAGTGCCTATACATGTGGACTTCACCAGATGGAGTACACAGGAATTATACTGACTATATCTGTGGCAAGAGATGCTAGAGAAGCTCTCAATATCTTCAGCCAGAACAAAGCCAGGAGCTGATTGTGAAACAGACCATCAACTACTCATTAGCAAGTTCAAGTTCAAGTTGAAGACAATTAAAGCAAGTTCACAAGAGCCAAAATATGACCTTGATTATATCCCTTCTGAATATAGAGACTATTTAAAGAATAGATTTGATGCATTGAACACCAGTGATCAAAAACCAGAGAAACTGTGAGATGACATCAAGAATATCATACATGAAAAAAGCAAGATGTCATTAAAAAGACAGGAAAGGAAGAAAAGACCAAAATAGATGTCAGAAGAGACTCTGAAACATGCCCTTGAATGAAGAGTAGCAAAGGCAAATGGAAGAAATGGCAAGAAATAAGAGCTGAAAAGATTTCAAAGACCTGCTCAAGAAGACAAAGACAATTATTATAGTGAAATGTGCAAAGACCTGGAGTTGGAAAACCAAAAGAAAAGACCGCACTCAACATTTCTCAAGATGAAAGAACTGAAGAAAAAAAATTAAATCTCAAGTTGTAATACTGAAATATTCTACAGCCAATATATTGAATGATGCAGGAACCATCAATAGAGTATGGAAAGAATACAAAGTCATTGGTTGATGTTCATCCATTTCAAGAGATGGCATATAATCAATAACCAAAGGTACTGAAGAAAGAAGTCAAAGTTACACTGAAAAAATTGGTGAAAAACAAGGCTGCAGGAATTGATGGAATATCTTTTGAAATGTTTCAACAAATTGATGCCACACTGGAGGCACTCACTCACTTATGCCTAGAGAATTGGAAGACAGCTACTTGGCCAACTGACTGGAAGAGTATATATATATATATATATATATATATATATATATATATATATATATATATATATCCTCACAACTGGACCAATAAATGACATCATGACAAATGGAAGAAAGATTGAAGTTGTCAGGGACTTCATAATACTTGGTTCTACAATCAACACCAATGGAAGCAGTAGTGAAGACATCAGACAATGTACTCTATTGGGCAAATTTGCTGCAAAAAAAAACATCTTTCAAGTACTGAAGAAAAAAGATGTCTTCTTGAAGACTAAAGTACACCTATCCCAAGTCATGGAATTTTCTTTTTAATTGTGATTTGGGTGAAGATTTACAGAACAAATTCACTTTCCATACAGCAGTTCACATATACTTTGTCTCATGTCATTGGCCACAGTTTACCACAATGCAACAGCTCCCCTCCCACATCCTCCCCATAGTAACCTCTTCCTAGTGTCCATCCCTCCATACTCTCCTGCCCCCTGAGCTGTCTCTCTGTGCATAAGCAGCCCTTCTTTCTCCCATGATTGTTCTCTCCAAGGCATGTATCTACTTGAGATGAATGTTTAACTCACATGCCTATATTTTGTTTGGCTGGAAACCACAGGTGTGGGTTCAATTCCAGACCTGAAGGGCAGCTAGGGGCCATAGTCTCAGTGGTTCCACAAAGCTCTATCAGACCAGCAAACCTGGTCCCCACCTTTTTTTTTTTTTTCCTCCGAATGATTTTGAGTTTTGTTCCACATTGTTCTCCCTCTCTATCCAGGATCTCCTACATAGATTCCCCTTCCAAGTGGACAACAGTGGTAGCCGGACACCATCTAGTTCTTCTGGTCTCATAGTTGTATAGGCTGAAGATCAGATGGTGTACCAGTCGCTAGGACTAATTGTTTCCATGAATTTTGGTTTTCTTCATTCTTCTTTGCTCTGGACGAGGAGAGACCCATTGTTGCATCTAGATGGCAGCTTGCTAGCTTTTAAGATCCCAGTCACTACTCACCAAAGTAGGAGGTGGAACAATGTTTTGTATAGTATGTTATGCCAATTAACCTTGATGTCCCCTGCGACTATGGTCCCAAGCCCGCAGGTTCAACTACTCGGTCCCTCTGGGTAGCTGGCTATGACCATAACAGTGACCCCAACCTTGCCCCTTGTCAGCTCTACTATACACCTGGGAATTCTGATCATTCACATAAACTTATAGGACCACTGTCTGCCAACCCTATATATGATCTTGGATACACTCCCCAATTCATAGACATACCTAATCGTTTAGCCTGTTCACCTATCTATCCGCCCATATACTCATGTTTGCCTTCACTGACAATGCAGTATTGTATGTGCAAAAGGGTTCATATTTGTTGTCTGTACCTCTCATGTACCTCTCTATGTCTTTCTCATCCTCAATGCTGCCATATTGGTCACTCACATTTGGTACATTGACCTTCTCTTCACCCAAATCAATACTTCTCTCTATCTATCTAACAGCATTCCCTCCCCTCCCCTCCCACCCCTGGTTACCAATGAAGAAAATGTCCTTCAATACATAAACCTTTCTCAAGTCATGGAATTTTCAATCACCTCTTATGCATGTGAGAGCTGGACAACGAATAAGGAAGGTTAAAAAAGATTTAATGCTTTTGAGTTGTGGTGTTGGAGAAGAATGCTAAGAATACCATGATCTGCCAAAGAACTAACAAATCTATCCTGGAAGAAATGCAGCTGGAATGCTCCTTAGAAGTGAGATTGGCCAGACTTCATCTCACCTACTTTGGTCATATTGTCAGAAGGAACCATTCCCTGGAGAAGGATACTGTGCTTAGTCAAGTGAAAGGTCAATGAAAAAGAGAAAGGCTCTCAATGAGATGGATTGGCACAGTGGCTGCAATGATGGGCTCAAGCATATCACAGATTGTGTGAAGAGGGCATAGGTCTGGGAATTGTTTTGTTTTGTTGTACATAAGGTCTGAGACAACTCAATGGCACCTAACAACAACAACAACAAGTGGTTACTGGCTAAAGCTCTGGGCTGCTAGCTGTAAAAGTTGTTGTTTAAAATCTATTAGACATTATGCAGGAAAAAGAAGGATAAGCTGTTTCCCTAAAGATTACTGCCTTGGAAACCCTATAAAACCAAAGCTACTGCCATCAGGTTAATTCTGACTCATAGTGACCCCCGTTAAGTTTCCATGGTAGTAAATATTTATAGAAGTAGATTGCCTTTCTTCCTTCCATGGAGAGATTGCTGGGTTTGGGACAGTTTTGCTCTGTTCTGTAGGGGCACGCTGTGAGTCTAAATCAACCCCAAGACAGTGCTTTCTTTCTCTTTTTTTTTTTTTCTTTTTTTTTTTTTAATTCCTTCTTTCAGAGATGCTCTTGAATCAGATTCCCTCACTTCTTCCACACTTTCATCCATTGACCTTAGGACATTTCCTTAGCAAGGACTTCCTTAATCCCTTTATTCAACTTAACTCTTCCAATCAGCCTCTCTAGTTACATATCTTGTCTTATATTTCTTTCCTGGGGCTTTTTATAATCTGCATTTATGTTGTTTTTTTAAATCCATCTTCACTCCCACTTCACCCCCTTGAAAGTCAGCTCCATTAAGAAGACAGTGTTTTATTCTTAGTTTGTTATTGTTGTTGTTATGTGCTGTCAAGTCAGACCTGACTCATAGTGACCGCTTGTTGGGTTTCCAAGGCAGTATCAGTACAGAAGTAGATTGCCCAACACCACCAGCCTTCTGGTTAGCAGTTAAGTGCTTAGGCACTATGCTACAAGAATTTAGCACTTAATATTCCCTGCCTCAACACCAGTGTCAGTAATCAATAAAGGTCTTCAGATGAATAATTGCATGCCTTTGTTGAGTTGTTGTTGTTGTTATGTGCTGTTGAGTTGGACCCAACTCATAGCCACCCTTCCTTGGGATTCTGAGGCAATATCACTATGGAAGTATATTGCCCCATCTTCCTTCCAAGGAGTGGCTGGTGGGTTTGAACCGCCAGCCTTCTGGTTAGCAGTCAAGTGTCTTTAGGCACTACACTAGCAGAGCTTCTATTTTTTGTTGAGAAGCATGAGGAAAAAAAGACCCAGGATACTCTGAAGGGGAAAGTTGGTTGTTATAGTGTCAATCAAACATTTTTGGGTGAATGAAAATGTTTCACTATTTCATAAAAGTTCAGAAAGCCTATGATTTACTGGTAATTAATTTATTCTCTATCAGGGAGCTCTGGTAGTGTAGTGCCTAAGGCACTTGATGGTAAGCAGAAGGCTGGCTGTTCAAACCCACCAGTATTCCTTGGAAGGAAGGTTGGGCAATCTACTTCTGTAGTGATACTGCCTTGGAAATCCAAGGAGGGGTCGCTATGAGTCGAGTCTGACTTGATGGCACATA
>NW_006922067.1:563175-569316 GCF_000298275.1 Orycteropus afer afer
ATTTTTTTTAAAAATTTTGGTGCATATACCATTCACTGTCAGTCATAAGATAATTATTATTATAATTTTCTAAGTGACATAAGCTCGAGTAAGCAACTTCTTCACTGAAGATTTCTGCTGTGACATTACTCTTCACAGGGAAAGAAAAATGCCTTACAGAACATTGTATTCTACTCTGCTGCCATCAGGTATATTGGAGGAGAAATGTCATTAGATTTTCCTCCTAAATCTAATTACTGGCAGGGAGTACATGTCAGGCTGAATAGCAAACATACAAGTACAGACTGATATCAACGGAAAGTAGTGGTAGGCAGCATCCTAGGTAACAGATTTTGCCTGGTGAATTGTGATGTATTGTTCTATCCCACTCCCATTGTCATTAAAACTATTGGTAGTAATAACAGAAGACTTTTTAACCTGCTGCCTCATTCTGCCAGTGTTGACATGGTTTTTACCTGGAGTTTTCTCATTAAAAAAAAAAAAAGATTGAACAGCAAATGCTTTAGCTTCTTAACTTCTAACTCAATAGTGTGTATACCCTCAATTATATCTATATCTGTATCTGTATGTGCATCTGAATTTCTATCAACTGTCTATATTAGTAAGGAGCTCTGATGGCACAGTGCCTGAGGTATTTGACTGCTAACAAGAGGGTTAGTGATCCAAACCCACCAGCTGCTCCATGGAAAGAAGATGAGGCAATCTACTTCCATAAAGATTTTCCACATTGGAAATCCTATGGAAGTCATTTTGAGTCAGAATCAACTCAATGGCAGTGGATTTTTTTTTTTTTTTAATCTTTATTATTAAGTCCATGTAAGTTAAGAAAATATTTTTATTGAAAATGTAAAAACAATATCTTGACTTATAAAGTGTATGTCCACAGTGATACTTTCCGTATTTTAATGAATAATTTATATAAATTGGTTTTCATGCAAAGTTCAGGTTAAATGAGATTAAAACTTGCTGTTATGAAACTTTTGGGGAGTCCACATGCTGAGAACATACGTGATGTGAAAGCACAAGCAATTTTTTTTAATGTAGAGAAAATGACCCAATCTTCATATAAAAAGCAGGGACAGTTTCCATTAAGAGTACTTCCATAGATTCATGGAGCTAATTGCTATAAGGATATACCTTTGACTTTTTTTTTTTCCAAAACAACTCTCAGCCTGGCACATAGGCCAACAAATTTAAGAGCAATGTCTAATGAAAACAAACATACATCTGGATCCAGTGATTGCACTTTACCAAGAACCTGTTTCTCCAAGGGATAAAAGAATTGGGAAACCCATGTAAACCAGCTATCTGATTCAGCAAAGATAGATTTGCTATAGAGAAAATTTACATTCATGTTTTTTTCTTCAGATGTAATCTAATAATATAAAGTCATATCTCAAAGTCAACATGTCCACGTTGGTGTTCTTTTTTCTTCTCAAATCTAATTCCCCTCTAGCTCTCATCTCATCAAAGGGCACTACTGACCATCTGTTTTTCCATGTCAAAGCCAAAAGTCACATCCATCAAAACATACTATTGGTTCTTCTAAAAATAAATAAATCTTGAACTCTCTACCTTGAATGCCACAGTCCAATATTTACTGCTATGCCTTCTCACATTGTTAACTGCAATAGCCCCATAAGTAGTCTTCTTTACATCAGTATTACGACCTCTGACTCTACCTCACATACAGAATGAATTTTAAGAGTAAAATACCTCATAAAACCTCTCACTGGCTTCATACTGCACTGAGACTGCAACCTGAACTCTTATCAAGCCTGAGAAGAACATACACATTTGGCTACAGTTTACCCTCCAACATCAAGTTCTCCCACTCTACCTCACTTACTATGCTCTGCATATGTAGTACCCAGGGATTTTCATGAATATTCAATTACCTTTGCATTTGCCTTTCCTTCTTTATGGAGAATCCTCCCTTGACTTTTTGCAAGCCTGCCTCACTGGAAAGAGTAGTCTTTTCTAAAAGCTCTACTAAATATTTCCAAGTCATCTATTCTCTATCACATTTTCCTATTTATTTCATTTTAAAATTATTTGCTACTTATATCTAACATTAAATTTTAAGTTCCCTGAGGAAGATATTATGTCTTTTTCATATACTTGTATATTTGCAGCATTGAGTCCTTTTCATAAAGCAGATACTCTACTATTTAATGAATTTAGTTTAATGAATGAACTCATATATTCACTCATAGAGTGAATATCTCTCATATATCCTATTCTGGTTATATTCCATTTAATACTTCTTCAATACCTCTATAGGAGCTCTGGTAACCTAGTGGCTAAGGCACTTGACTGCAAACCAGAAGGCTGGCGGTTCAAACCCACCAGCCACTTCTCGGAAGGAAGGGTGGGCAATCTACTTCTGCAGTGATACTGCCATGGAAACCCAAGGAGAGGTCTCTATGAGTCGCATCCAACTCCATGGCAAATAACAACAAACAACAACAACAATACCAAGATTACTGACCTAGATAACTCATCTCATGAGCCTGTAATTACACTACAAATAGGACAATTAAGATTTAAAATAACAAGGTAAGTAGAGGCACATTTTAGCTTTTTGAAACTAATTGTTCTTTCTGATTCAATAAAGAAATCAGAGGCTGTGTCTCTATCAGTCAATTTATGTTCTGTGTTAGCTTGAAAAGGGTCTTTGTCTTACAGATAGATCAGAGCCTTTTCAGGGACCCCAAGAGACATTTGACCAAAGCACAAATCACTTCTGTCTTTAAGAAATTTGAGTTTTACCATTTTGTTTTCCTCAGGGCTACCAAGATTAATCTAATGCCAAGTCTCATTATTGTTTCCCTGAGCTAAGACATAAGTTTCTTTCACTATTACTATTCAGACAAATAATCCATCATGCTGTTTTAAAATACACAGACACTAAATTCTGGCCTAAATTGAGCCAGGTAAATTAAATGTTACCCCTTTCAAAACTTCTGTCTCACCGTTCATGTATGTCCACTTCATAAAGGTACCTTAACTTGGATGTGAAATAAATTATTATTATATTTATTATTCTTTATCTTTCTTAAAAACACCATATTTGGCTAGAATTTTTAATTGTTTACTTGATTACAAATATTTATTCCTGGGTTATTCTCTAATTAAACTAGTGGGGAAAGAAAAGATTAAACTTCATATAAATAAGCAGAAAAACATCATCAAAAATTCTTCTTCTGTAAGTAGGCATGCAAGCATTCTTTTAAAGATCTTCTAGGAGGATTTGATGTATGTGTATGTGCGTAAGAGTGTGATCATTGTAAGAAAACATAAAAGAAGGATTGTAAATTGGCAAGAATAATTTAAAATCCATTATTAATTATTAGTCTTCCTTGAACTTCAAATGGATCTGAGTCTTGCTCATCTTCTCAATATTGGCCTGACAAAAATTCCAACCAAAGCCTTTATATCAGCTCTATTATCAATGTTAATATTTTTAGATTCTACCTCCTTCCCATGCCTCATAGCCAAATTTAATGAGATTAAAAGGATATGAAGTCCCAACTTATTTATACCTAAGGATCTCTGGTGGTGTAGTGGTTGAGGCATTTGACTGCTAGCCAAAAGATCAGCAGTTTGAACCCTCTAGCTGCTAAAGGGTTGAGGCAATCTGCTTCTGTAAAGATTTACAACCTTGGAAACTCAATGGAGATCGTTCTGAGTCAGAATCAACTTGATGGCTGTGAGTTTGATTTTTTATTTTTTATTTATACAAGTCAAGCCAAGGTTCAAGGTCACCAAGAAAGACATGACTTACACATAGGCATTAGATGGAACAAAAATTTACGCACAGAAGAGACAGAGAAAGGTAAGCTTCGATAATGGGCATTGGTCCCCTGTGGCCAGGAGATAACTCCTCAAAGCCAATGAAGGGCTGATGGTCTACACACACCACTCTCATGCTCCACTTGAGCATGGGGACAGATATAGTAGTAGGATTAGTCAGGTGTCATGCACACCTAAGGAGAAGAAAGAAGTACTTATTAGGCCCATAGCTGAGAAGGAGCTTGTCTGGTAAGAAAAAAAATCTAGAACAGAAGCAGTTACCACCTCTATTACTAGGGAACATTCTAGGCCCTCTGCCTCTTTATCAAACATACCAGGTAGGCGTTGTAGTGATCATGGCAGACTGCCCTCCTACTTATATTCACTAAAAATCATTTTAGGCTATCTGTACAACAGCCATGCTACCACAGGTATAGTATGCTAGTAGTTCATAAACAGAAGTAAACACACATATACATACTCTATAGTTGTTTTTACAGGACATTGAGTTACTTCTAAACCATAGCGTCCATGTACAACAGGAAGAAACTCTGTGTGTTTACTATTCCATAGCATTATTCCATAGTGCACAAAATGAAATAAGAAGTGTTAGGATATACTAATTCATTTTGTTGATCAGTAAAGTACAGAAAATTTAAGTAACTTGGCAAAGATTACATTGATTTTATGTGGTGCGATCAAAGTTTGAAACCAATCAATTCATTTCAAAGCATATGCTTCCCACTTCATATGTGTGTATAAGTGTGTACATTACAAATAAAACAAATGTATTTTGAGAAAAAAACACCTATTCAATTACAGTTATCCACATTAAACTTCAAATAATGTACTTATATAAATGAAATTAGATGATCTGCTTAGTCTTTTTTTACTGCCAAAACCAAATCCAAAAAAAAAAAAAAAAAGCCTATTTGAGTTTCCAAAGCAGTAAATCTTTGCAGAAGTCGATTGCCCAGTCCTCCTTCCATGGAGTGACTGGTAGGTTTGAACCGCCAAACTTCTGGTTAGCAGTCAAATGTCTTAGACACTATGCCACCAGAGCTCTTTTACTAACAAAAGGCATGTTAAATTTATCATTAAATATTATTACAAATTTTTAAATTATATAGTATATAGATTTAATATTTTACTTCTTATAAATCTTCATAATATCATATAGAATCATCATGTTTAAAAAAGTATAAAGCTGTTTTGTTTTTCAGAATGTATCACATTTTAGATAAATTTGTGTTTCAATATATATTTACTCTTATCTGGTAAGATTTGAAAATAATGACTATTTTTCTATGTAAAAGAAATATGAGACTTGATTTTGTTTGTGTTTTCTTGTGTAAAAATGTATGTTAATATCATATGAGCAAGTAATTCACTAACTGATCATTTATGCAAATTAATTGATTTTCATTTATAATTAAAATAATTAATATAGAAGGCTATAATTAATTTGTTCTTTGCACATTGATATATGTTTTGCTTCATTTTTCATGCATACATATTGAGCTCATTTGTTTTGATTTATTATTAGAAAAGAACATATTGTGATAATTACAAATAATTTATGATGATTCGGTGAATATCATATTCCCCAGATAGTTTTCTCATTTATTTTTAGTATACTGTACCTCTTTTTCCATAAATGATTGTGGTTGGAATATATTTTATTTTTAATGTTCCTCAAAACATAAGTGCTTTTTAACAGTAGAAAAAAAAAAGAAAAGTATATTTAAAAAATATGGATACATTGGCTAGGAAAAAAAAAATTGTCTACCACACAAAAATATATTTCCATTTGGTGCAGTTCCCAAAGTTCTCACAGTGTTAGGGTTATTCAAAATGAGTAGAATATTTGGGTATTTGAACCGTAATATGGCAAAATCCTCAAAATATTTTCTTAGAGAATGATAGGTCCAATGGACATAGAAATAGAAATTTGAAAACACTTATTGTAGTTTTTCTGAGTGTGACAAACATACCTACTCTCAGTTCAACCTTTCTGAAGTTAGAATTTATTAAGAAATAAGAGAGAAAACTGTGAAACATGAAGAGTAAATGTATTTTAATTATTGATCAATCTGATTAAGAAGATAGCATATAGTTGTTTTTTTTTTTTTTTTTCTGTTATTGTTTTCTTTATAATAAATAAAGGAGCTATGGTGGTGTAGTGGTTAAAGCATTTAACTGCTATCCAAAAGGTCAGCAGTTCAAACACACTAGTCATTCTGTAGAAGAAAGTTGAGGCAGTATGCTTCTGTAAAGATTTACAGCCTTGGCAACCCGATGCAGTAGCTCTACACTGTTCTAAGGGATGGATATGAGTTGGAATTT
>NW_006922067.1:569416-586315 GCF_000298275.1 Orycteropus afer afer
AAAAATAACACTGCCATGGAGTCAGATCTGACACATAGCGACCCCTCCTTAATAGCACAGGTTAATACAGTGTGCTTCCTAATAGTTTCACCCTGCGTTGAAACCTCCCATACAGAGAGGGACAACTGTAGTAGTTAACCAAATAGGAGATCCCTTACTCAGACAGAAGTGCACACATGCATCCAGTAGATGACTATCAAAGATAAAGAACCCAGAAGCCCCTAGATAGTCACATGTGTTCCTTATTTTTATTTTTTATTTTTTTCCCAGTAAGATGCCTAACTCTTCTTTTTTTTGTGAGGAAGCTAAAGAGATTATTGAGAAGGAACTGGAGTGTTTCTTCTCATGATTTTTTATCTAAGGAGTTGAAATCACCTCCCTTCTATAGAAAGAGACAATGGAGGACATATACATCTCCTTAAACAAATTATGGTACTAAAGATATGACATCCAGAATGTTCTTTGTAATGTTTAAGCATACAATTCTCTTAATAAGAAAAACATTGTGGTTTAGTAATAATACCTTCTTATTAATGAGTGTGTATTTCACTTATATACATTGTTAAGCATTCTGAATTCTTTATAAAACTCACTACTTTTCTCTTCCTACTATTTTCAGATGTAAATATCATTAACATCACTTCAGAATGAAACTGAGACTTATTCTATATGATAGAACCTTGTTGTTCAAAATAACCCAACCACTAAATAGTTCATCCAAAATTTTGTCCTTTTTATTCCAAATTCTATGCTCACAAATATTATAGTATCCATTGTACTCTATACATGTTTAATATCACTAATAAAATTTGGAAATATCATCTTGGAAATGATTTCAAATTAAAAAAAAAAGAAGAAAAATATATCTGTGTTAAAATTATTCACACTCTTTAATAATCCCCAATAAATTTTTTAAAAAAATATCATGACATTAGCTTATTGATATAACATGAGATGATTGGGTAAACTTTTCAAAAGGTTCTAAGCCTTTTGCCTTAATTAAAGACATAACTGTCAGATCAGAAATAGAGATATCAAGAAATATATGAATATGAGTGTGCATATGAAATACATGAAATATATGAGAATGAGAGTATATTTCATAATAAAAATATGAATATCACTGTGTATATGCATGCAAATGAATATGAAATGTATGTATGAATGTGTGCGTATATACATATATACACATATATCATACGTATATATATTTTTTCATTTTCTAGACAATTGACAATTGAGATACACTTTACATACTATTGTTATGTACCATTGGGTCAATTCCTACTTATAGTGACCCAATGTGGCAGATTAAAGCTGTCCCATACCATTTCCAAAGCTATAGTTATTATGGCCATGTCCTTTTCCAGTGGAGATCCTGGTTGGCTTCAAACTACAACCTTTGGTTAGCAGACAAGCACTTAACTTTTACAACATCAGGGTTGGGTTCCTTGTTGTTAGGTACCATTGACTTGGCTCCAACTCATGGTGACCCTATGTACAACAGAATGAAACACTGCCTAGTGCTGCACCTTCCTCACAATCCTTTCTATCAGGGCTCCTTAGGCTTTATAGATTATGATTTAAAATTTATCTTTAAAAACTTCTTGGTAATTTGAAGATGTGGCATTCTCCTGGGAGTAGATTCTAAAGCATTAGAAGAATGTTGTTCTTTTATCTTGTGGAATATTTGGTAAACAAACTAACTGCTGTTGTTTCCAATCAAAGGAAGGCATTATATGAAACATTATTTTGGAGAAAAGAGGCTTTTTAAGGAAAATTCAGAGAAGATGACTAAAAGCATTCATTTTTAACACTATCACTACAGTAGTTCTAAGAAGTCAAAGAGATGAGAAACAATATACAATATTTTTTTTTCCCCCAAGAATTGCATCTATATCATGGGGCAAGAGTCCTGGAAGGCACAACAAGATACTCATTTTTATCACTTATAAACTAGTGTTTAATGATATATCATTAACTAACATATATTTTGAACTTTGAAACTGTCATAACTGGTGAGATATTTGATGATCACATCACTGACCCAACAGAACTGAATACACATATTGTTACCCCTCTTCTTTAATTACAAGACATGTGCATCTAGGTTTCAAAAATCACATTCCATGCCATAGATTTTTACATTACAGAGCAATGCCATGACAGCCTAATGGCAACAGTGGAGAATTTATATATATATATATATATATATATATATAAATATATAGCAAAGTTAGGGTTGAATGTCATGTTCTTTTTGTTACTTGTGCTCAAACTGAAGAGATACAGTTGAAATATCCAAATGTGGAGAATAAAATTTAGGTGAATCAAGGCACTTAGATGAAACTTGAAATGTGCGATTTGGAAGTAAATGTTTAAAAATGACTCATATAGAAAACCCTTGACTATTTGAAGTGTTTTCATTTTGAGATATCTGGAATCACCAGATTCACATTCCCTGAAGTTACTGATTTTGTTTCTGTTGCCACGTAATAATGCAGTACTTAGAAGACTATAGAACAAGATACATTTTTAGTTCTCTAACAGGCCTAATGAGATGCAAGCAGATGGTAAACTTAAATCTTAGTTAATTTGAAAACTGACATTATAAGTAATAAATGCATAAGAAAATATTTGTGATTGAGGCATTTATAAATGGAATTGATTATGCCACTTTTCCAAACATCAGTTTATAAGAATATCTTTAACATAAAATTGTGTTCTCTTTTCACTGAACATTTAAAATAGATTAGTGTTTACTTTCAAGAAGAGAAATGGATAACTAGTAAATTGAGTAGGTACAATGATATATAAAATGATCATTTAAACTACCTAATAATACTCACAAATTAGAGCTACCATTCT
The DNA here is from genome assembly GCF_000298275.1 of Orycteropus afer afer. Lineage (NCBI taxonomy): Eukaryota > Metazoa > Chordata > Mammalia > Tubulidentata > Orycteropodidae > Orycteropus > Orycteropus afer. The sequence continues at coordinate 572,285 of NW_006922067.1, forward strand.
AATTTTTTTTTTAATTCCTGTTATCTAAATGTAATAGCAAACTATTTCAACTTGCTGATATGTGTGAGATTGAAGATGATCAAGTATTATGGATACAAATTCTACAGTCTCATTTCCATTAGCTCTGGAATTGCTTCACTGATAAGAACTAACAAAAGAGATATAGGAGTAAAATTTATAACCTTCTTCCAAACATTCATGATTCCTGTGAGTGGCAGAAAATCAGTCTTGCCTTGGCTGACACATACTGGCACCGTGATAAAAAAGACTATAATAATGCTGTGTTAATGAAAAAGATAGCAGTCAACAAAGGTGAGATTTCCAGAGGCAAGGAAATAAACGGTATCAGCAGTACTATAGTAGAAAAAGCTGGGATAAGTTACCATGTGAGCATTAACAGCATAGGAATGATAGACAATATGTAGAGCTTGTATTAAGAATCTGAATTGGATTTTTGTAAATGCAAATTACAGAGTGTAGCTCACAATAACTATTAAAGGGGCATCTTGGTGCTAAATAAATTGAAAAAAGAAAAAACAAGAATTGCTTCTGCACAACTACTGTTAATCGAGACAGATCAAGAAGGGTGGGTGTGATAAGGAGAGTGACTAAACAGAAAAACACCCTTGAAGGTGGGGACTAAAAATTCCAGTTGTTGGATGCTAATGTCTTCTCTTTGTTTTCAAAGACAGTGCAAGTTTCTAAATGTTTGCTATGGTAGTAGTACTCTACAGATCTATTTTTGCATTAGGGAGTAACAACATAATGTAATCATACAGAACATCTATGAGTTTATTTTTCTCATGTTTGATAGTGTCAATTAATACCAAAAACAAACCAAACCTACTGCCATCGAGTTGGACTCGACTCATAGTGACCCATCCTTGGGTTTTTGAGGTGGTATCACTACAGCAGTAGATTGCCCAACCTTCCTTCCAAGGAGTGGCTAGTGGGTTTGAACCTCCAGCCTTCTGGTTAGCAGTCAAATGCCTTAGGTACTATACCACCAGAGCTCTTCCAAAGTTCAACTCAGGCTTTGCTACAAAAAATGCATAATATGATCTTGTATGTTTAGTGAGTCATTCAGCATTTTTTGCAAAAATTGAGATAGCCATTTTGACTATAGATGATCACTACCCTGGTACCTTTAGTCTCCCGTATTATCTTGTGAGACGTGTAGCACAATCAAAATCCACCAGGAAGTATAATACCCTTCAGCACAATCAGAAACAACTTAGTGAGCTGCTTTTAATGTTCTTCTAAATATTCTCCTGAATTTTAGCATCCTTGGAGATTATGGAACAGTTATTTTACAGGTGGATATGCTGGATAGTACAAACAGTTATTAAAGTTACTTAAATTAAAGAATACTTATTTGGCTGCTAAAGAAAAGATTCACAGTTTGAGTCCATGCAGAGATTTCTCAGAAGAAGGGCTTAATGATCTAATTCCCAAATATTAGCCACTAGAAAACCTTACGGAGAACTATTCTACTCTGACACACATGTTGTTGCTTTGAGTGGGAGTTGACTTGATGCCTATATATATATATTTTTTTTAATTTTACTGATAAGAAAACAAAGGGCCATAGATTTTGTTGATTGAACAGAATCATAACATTTGATGGTAGGATGATAACTAGAAAATAAATCACCTGGTTTTTGGTCATTGACAGGCTACATTTTATCTTAAACTTCCCTATGTGATTAAGCACAAAGGTTTCTTAAAATGTAAATCCTACAAAGCAAGGATTCTAAGTGTCTGTGTATGTTTCTATGCTATGTCTCACATACTTAGACAGTATCTGACATATAGGTAAGGCAACTTATATATTCCTCATGGCGCCAAAGCCTGTAGCTCTTCTCACATTTCTCAAGATAATACTGACGGGCTGACCCTCTTACGGAAAATGGAGGGGGGGGGGAAGAGAGAGAGGGTGAGAGAGAGAAACTGGCAGAAGGTATCTTGAGATAAGAACCATCCTTTGGGACTGGCCCAAAGTGGTCAGAGCTGCCTCTGCTTAGCCACACAGGTTCAGTGTAGAAAACTTCAGCCTGAAAGTGAACTTTTGACATCACAGGCCAAAAATACCCTCTGGTGGTTATAACACTAAACTTCAACTACATCCCCATTTTATCCCACTGTTGTTGTTATGTGCCTTTGAGTCAGACCGACTCATAGCGACCCGTCCTTGGGTTTCCAAGGCAGTATCACTACGGAAGTCGATTGCCCCACCTTCCTTCCGAGGAGTGGCTGGTGGGTTTGAACCACCAGCCTTCTGGTTAGCAGTCAAGTGCCTTAACCACTGTGCTACCAGAGGTCCCAGTAATTAATTGTTGTTGTTGTTGTTATGTGCCGTCGAGTCAGCCCCGACTCATAGCGACCCCTCCTTGGGTTTCCGAGGCAGTATCACTACGGAAGTAGGATTGCCCAACCTTCCTTCCGAATTAATTAGTACTCCTAATTAATTAGGAGCTCTGGTAGCACAGTTTAGGTTCTATGCCACTGGAGTGCATTTTAAAGAATTGGTCTTATTTCAAGTGCTATCCAATCAAAAAATCTACAATGAATTTTTTCTGGAATACTTCTTGACCACAGCATCAATTAAGAGATGGTGAAAAGCATCCTGAGGATAGGTCTTTGAATTATAACACTACACTGCAGTTTCATTTGTATTGTAATACAGAAGGAAGTAGAATGGAAAGATGTATGTCAAAGCTTTTATGTCCTTATGTCAAAATAAGAGTTTCCAGAAATAATGTAAGATTATAGTTCAGAGTACCAGTGGGCTGGTGCAAAAGAAACTGCCTATTCTTCCTCCAAGAGAAGAGGAAACACTTTCTGTGTTGTATTTTCCGCCTCTGGGTCCAAGTTTCCCTCTTCCCTATAGGGAAGATGTGCTGCTCAGATGACCACTCCTGTTGTAAGTCCCTCTGCCCTGCTGTGAATGCCCCAGCATCAGCCTCTTTGGTTACACCCCAAACACTGAAGTTGACTGCTCTGTGGGAGCCTTTAGCTATACTCTAGGTATCAGCTTCAGAAGCTCTTCAGAAAGTTTTATTTCCCTGTCACACACTCTTAGTGGCATTCTTTTTTGCAGAAGGCAGCTCCCTCTTCAGGGCTATCCCTGCTCAGGCAGCCCCCTACAGGAGATGGCATTAACAGACCCAATTTTTTTTTTTTTTTTTTTCCCCTGGGTTCATTCCCTTTTCTCCACCTTGGACATTTTAACTGCAAAAATAACACCTTGTCCTATAGAGATGACTCCAAGAAAATGCACAACATGTTTGACTCAATTTTCCACACACACAGTCCCAACTGCACAGACTGCAAGACTTCGTTAAACATCCATGTGACCCCAGAGGAAAAAGAGGATGGTGCTTAGCAAGGCTAAGGAAGAGGCTGGTGGATTAGTTTACCTCAAGCATAATGTTATCCAGGGGCAAGCCAACCAAATCATCCTGGAGGAGGATTCTCAGTGGCATCCAAATAACCCTCAGGACTTATCAACTAGCCCATTACTGAGACTGCTTACTTGTGGATTTGAAAACTGGAGTTCCTAAATAGAAGAAGTTCAATGAAATTTATGAGTTTAGGAAGGGCTTGACTGAAGACCCCCTCCAGCTTTTTAGGAAGTTTATTTTTAACTTTTAGGCGGTACACTGATATTGATCCCAAAGCACCTGAGAATGTAAGAATGTTTAGTATGGTTTTATAGGACACAGTACTCTGGGTCTTAGGAATAAACTCCAAAATGTTGAAGGAAATATAGGGATGGAGATTACACAGCTAATAGAAATGTCTTTAAGGTGTATATATAAGCAAAGAAGCTGAACAAGGACAAAAGGATCTGTGGAATTCTAGAGTGCAGAAAGCATGTTTGGCAGGAGCTTTAGAGACAAGGGATCTAAGTGGAGTGGAAAGATGCTCTAGATGAGGAGAGATCTACTATTGCATCTAGATGGACATTTGCAAGCTTTAAGATTCCAGTCTCTACTCACCAAAGTAAGATATGTAACAAAGTTTTGTGTAGCATGATATGCCATTGGAACTTGATGTTCCCTGCAACTATAATCTCAAGTGCACAGTTCCAACTACTCATTCTCTCTGAGTAGCTGGCTGTGGCCAAGAAGTGACTACAACATTTTCCCTTGTCAGCTCTACTACATACCTGGGAATTCTTACAGAACATACCAATACACTTGTACAAACATTGTCTGCCAACCTTATATATGGTCTTGGGTACACTACCCCCTGCTTACACATTCCTAATAGTTAAGCCTGTCTACCCATCTGTGCACCTGTACATCTGTGTTTGCCTTCACTGACAATGCAGTACTATATGTGCAAAAGGGTTCATATTTGTTGTCTGTACCTCCCATGCACCTCTCTGTCTTCCTCTTCCTCAGTGCCACTGTGTTGATCACTCACATTTGGTACATTGCCTTTTCTTCACCCAAATCAATACTAAGCCCCAGAACTCCAAGCTACCTTACAACAATGTCATCTTTCAATACATTCTCTCCCTGTAATATGGCCAAAATATTTTGGGAGGTAAACATGTCCCTTAAGAATACTTACATAGCTCAACAATGGTCAAGCAAAGAGGGTCTGAGGCAGCCTGTATATTCCTTATGACACCAAGTACTGACTGGTCTGAGACCTCTTCCCACATTACTCAGGATAATATTTAAGAGCTAACCTTCTTATGGACCATAGAAAAAGAAAAAAAATAAAATAAAAGAGAGAGAGAGAGAAAAGCCAACAAAATGTGTCTTGAGATAACAACCAGATGGAACTGTCCAGAAGTAGCGAGAGGTGCCTCTGCTTAGCCACTCAGGCTCAGTGTGGAAACTCTTCATCTGAAATAGAATCACAGAAGGAAAAAACACACTGTAGTGGTCCTGACACTGTAGCCACACCACATCCTCACTAATGCTGATTAGCTCTTAGAATGCAAATATTTTCCATGTAATTGAATCTATATACATGACTTCTTTGTTTCAGAGAGTATGAAAAAGGAAAACAACCTGTTTTTCAGTGAAATGGATCTGAGGTGAAGTCCTCTGAGTTCCTTGCTTGTGCACCTGCTATAAACATACTGGGTTCTCCTCATCTCAGTGTTCTCATGATTAACTTGGGAGTCATGCTGGGTGGGAATCTCCAGCAGCGTTTGTCTCCAGCATAGGGATTTTAAAAATATACATTGGTTTAATGACTATACAAAATTAGGTATTCAAGAGAAAGCCTACCTTAAAAAAATAATAAAATTAAATTTATTTTTTGTTTCATACAGTGGCAATTCTTATACACCTGTTTTGGGGAGCATTTAAAATAGAAATATTATTTAATTGAATTATAGCCTTGCAGATACTGTTAAGAATACAAGTCATGTGAATATGATTTTGATATACCTGTTAAAATATTTGTTATTGTTGTGAAGCAAAGATTCTTGTGGAGGAAATTTGAGTAAAAGCTAAATATGCTCTCAACATGAGGAAAGTAACATTACTGTCTAAAAAAATCTAAATATTGCAATTACAGTCTTCCTGCATGCATTTACATGCTGTGTGCCTTAAAAGAACATTTATCATTGATATATTATCAGCAGGTCTTCCTCTTAAGTAATTTAATTTGTAACAATAGGAGAAAATTCAGTTGTTTTATTTTATGAAATGTGTAAATGAATAATTTTAAGGCAGTCATGGAAATGAAGCATTTTTTTCCACCAAGTCAATTACTTTAGTCCAATCTCAGGCATTTTCCCTCATTTGTTTAACTATTATGTCATTCACTTTGTTTCTTAAACAAAATCTGAACAGTTCTCTCTATTATGTTTTTTAAAGCGTGATGTATTTTGGGGAAAAATAATTAATTGTTTGGCAAAATTTAGACAAATTAAAATAACCAATTAAATGAGAAATTCACAACTTTTCCAATATTGGTATTGGATGGGTAAATCCCTTATTTTGAGCTAGCCTACAATATCACTGGGCTACTAAAAAAATTGTAACTCATATGTTTTCTTATCCACATTAAAATCTTCAAATAACAGAAATTTAAAACAAATGTATTATCTAAACTTTGAGATTTTCAAATTTTGATAGATATCTTAAATGAACTTCATAAGGAAATGTAAGTAATATTAAAAAAATTAGTTATATAAAAACAAAACACAATATATGTTACAAAATAATTCCTGACAATAAATTTAATTCAAATTGTTTTAAGTCTTTTTTCCTTCACTGTTTTTTAAGTGTGTAATGAATTCTTTGTGATAGCAGAATATACAGAATGTCCATGTGTTTTTCTTGGAGATAAATTTTGAGGAATGCAAACAACCAGCCTGTTTTACATGCTTTTCTGTAATTTACCAAGCAAGTCAACAAACATTCCAGTTTTCTTCTGGCTGTAAAGTAGGAAATGTGTGTCCAGGGAACATAAATCTACTGTGACTTTTCTATGCAATTTCAGTTGCTCTGCTTCCATCGATTCCAATGTGTCACACTGTGTAAGAACAATGGAAATTAGCACTATGTTGGGACTGCCAAATTTATTTCACACAACAGTAATCACAACAATAATCAAAATAATATATAATCATTCATGAGAATAAACACAATGCCTAAATCAGAGTCCCAAATAATTTCAGTCTAAAGAAATCAGGCAAATATTTTTAAAGATACTAATTATTCTAACCCTCTCCTTGTTTTTTGTGTTTTCATGAACATCTTTTATGTGGAATACATTTTGTTTAATAGTTTGACATTAAAAAAAAATTAAAAAGAAAGAACAGGAAAATATTTGTATTTTTCCCCCAATCTAGTAATTGAGGGAACAGTTGGAAGTAATGAGGATGGTAACAAGGGCAAAGATTGCCAAAATCTCCTAGTTAAGCTGAATTGCCAAGAAACTACTTGTAAACAGACCTTACTCTATGTATTTAAGCTAAATACAGTCAGCCCTGCCCTCCATAGCCATGGATTCTGAATCCAGTGGTCAGGTGATAGATATTCCTGGTGAGTGGGTTGGGAGGATGGGGGTAAAAGCAATTAAGGTAAAAGTAAATCCTCAAAAGCAAACATAGCTATTTCAATAACATTGTATTAGGTATTATAAATAATATGTTACTATTGTGTGCCCTCGAGTTGACCCAGACTCATAGTGACCCCTCCTTCGGTTTTCAAGGCAGTATCACTATGGAAGTAGATTTCCTAACCTTCCTTCCGAGGAGTGTCTGGTGAGTTTGAACTGCCAGCCTTCTGGTTAGCAATCAAGTGCCGCACCATTCTACCAGAGCTCCTATACTGGAGGATGTGCATAGGTAGGTTATATGAAGACTCTAGGCCATTTTACAAAAGAGTGTGAATTTTGATATGGTGACATCCTGGAATCAATCCACTGGGCTACCAGAGAAATGACTGTAATTTAGAAAACATAATTTAACTCATAATTAAATTAAATAATTTAACTCATCCCCCTGTAATTGAACTGCCTGTAATGTCAGTGAAAAATGTCAATTTTTGAAAAGTCAAAAGGTTGAGACAAGAATAAATTATGGAATAATATAAAACTTCTTTTTAAAAAGTATTTTCTTTGTATTTCTTTTTGCTCTTTCTTTGCAAATACACAATATGACTCCTCTTTTCTTTTCATTCTGACAGACAGCCTCCATAAGCCTTAATCTTCATTGTCTGTTGCTATACCATATTATAGTTCCATAATCAGGCTACTGATGTCCCCAAATTTTGCCTGCTTCTCACTTTAAATGAAAATATACATCCAGAAGGATCATTAACAAAATGTTATGAAATGCTGATGAATTAAGCATAAAAAGAATTAAAAATAAAATACTGGGAAAATTGATAAACAATATTAAAATATATTCTAATATTCACCAAAGGAATCAACTGACATTTATGAAATAACTATAAAGCACTTGAAGTTGTGAACGATATCCATTTAAACAAAGGAATATTTCATCACACAAAGAATGTTAAATATACAGAAAATAGATTAATATACCTTATAATATTAAAAATATGGTGTATAACATCGTAACCAAGTTCAAAGTGGGAGACTGAAAGGATATGTTTGAAAACTACAATATGTAGATGAAATTTGTACAAATATATATATAATAAATATGAATATTCTAGAATATATTTAAATTTTCAGAAATCAAGAAGTACAAAACATATGACTCAGAGGAAAGGTGTATAAAAGTAAGAAGGCATTTAGCGAATGAGTAAATAAATAGCAAATAATTATGAATAAACATTCTATCTCACTATTGTCAGAGAAACTGACAATAAATTACCTGTGTTAACACTAAGCACCATTAAAGCAATTAAGAGTTGAATTAAAATCTAATGTTATCAGGGTTGTGAAATGTGTGAACTTACATAATGCAATTATAACCAAAATGGATGTGGTAATTTTAGTTAAATGGAAAATGCATATACTTTCCTTTGGCCATTTCTAACTTAGAATTTTATACACAGACATAGAATAAAATTTGTCCTATGTACATTTTACCATCAATTATAATATTAACAATATGGCAACAATAAAAATTATTTATTAATGGCTAGAACACGGAGCTCTGGTAGCGTAGTGGCTAAGGCACTTGACTGCTAACCAGAAGACTGGCAGCTCAAACCCACCAGCCACTCCTCAGAAGGAAGATGGGGCAATCTACTTCTGTAGTGATACTGCCTCGGAAACCCAAAGAGGGATCTCTATGAGTCAGGTCCGACTTGACAGCACATAACAACAACAACAACAACAACAGAACATGGTGCAGGCTGATGAATATGCAGTATATAATACTTGAAGAAATTATTTCTATATGTAAAGGCATGAATAACAATCAAACTTTAATGAAAACAAAATGCAAATTAACTGAAACATTGATGATATTTATATAATTTAAGATTAGTACTCTTAAATAATTACATTGTATTTGTATATATATATATTTTTTGTGTGTGTGTGTTTAAGTAAAGGTGAGTAGTCATTGTTGTTGTTAGGTGTCCTCCAGTGCTCCACCTCATAGGCACCCTTCAGAACAAAACACTGGCTGGGCATGCATGATCCTCACAATTCTTGCTGTGCTTGAACCCGTCATTGCAGCCATTGTTTCAATCCATTTCATCGAGCGTCTTCCCTTTTTTTGCTGACCCTCCACTTTACCAAGCATGATAAACTCCAGGAACTGGTCCTTCTGACAACATGACCAAAATAGGTAAGACTAAGTCTGACCATTCTTTCTTCTAAGGAACACTCCAGTTGCACTTCTTCCAGGACAGATTTGTTTGTTCTTCTGGCAGTCCAATGGTATTTTCAGTACTCTTTGCGAATACCACAATTCAAAAGCACAACTCTTCTTTGGTCTTCCCTACGCATTGTCCAGTTTTCACATGCATATGAGGTGACTGAAATACTACAGCTTGGGTTAGATGTACCTTGGTCTTCAGAGTGACATCTTTACTCCTTAACACTTTAAAGATGCCCTTTGCAGAAGATTTGCTTAATGCAGTGTGAAGTCTGATTCCTTGACTCTTGCTTCCATGGGTGTTGATTGTGGATTGAAGTAAAATGAAGGCCCTGATAACTTCAATCTTTCCTCAGTCTTATGGGTCCAGTTGTGACAATTTTTGTTTCCTGTGTGTTGAAGTGTAATATATTCTGAAGAGAGTAATCTTTAATCTTCATCAGTAAATGCATCAACTCATCTTGACTTTCAGTAAGATTGTGTCATTTGCATATCACAAATTGTTAATGAGTTGCCCACCAATCATGATGCCCTGTTCTCCGTGTAGTCCAGACTCAGGTTAGTTACTAAGCATACAGAATGAAGGAGTATGGTGAAAGCATACAACCTTGCTTTACACTTTTCCTGATTGTAAACCATACAGTTTTCCCTTGTCCTTTTCAAATGGCAGGCTCTTGTTCTAGGTACAGGTTCCTCATATCCAAAATTAAGTGTTCTGGAATTTCCATCCCTCATAATGATATCCATAATTTGCTATGATGCACAAGGTTTAATGCCATTGCATAGTCAATAAAACACAGGTAAACAGTTTCTGGTATTCTTTGCTTTCAGCTAATATCTGTTTGACATCAACAATGATATACTTCATTCCATGTCCTCTTTTGAATCCAGCTTACATTTCTGGAAGTCCCTTTCAATATAATGCTCCAAATGTTTTGGATTATCTTCAGCAAAATTTACTTGAATATAATATTAATGATATTGTTTGAAAATTTCCACATTCCATTGGATCACCTTTCTTGGGGATAGGCACAACATAGCTCTCTTCCAGTCATTTGGCTATTTAGCCATCTTCCAAATTTCTTGGAATAAAAGAGTTAATGCCTTCATCACTGCATTTGTTTATTGAAAAGTCTCATTTGATATTCCATCAATTTCTGGAGCTAGTTTTTTGCCAGTTCCTTCAGTTCAGTTGGGATTTCTTTCTTCAGTATCATTTGTGCTTGATCATATGGTACCTCTTGAAATAGCTGAACATCAACCAATTATTTTTATTACAGTGACTCTGTGTATTCTTTCCATCTGCTTTTGATGCTCCCTGCACTATAAAAATTTTGCCCATAGAACCATTCAATATTGCAACTCAAGGTTCAATTTTTTTTCTTCAGTTATTTCAGCTTGAGAAATACCAAGTGCATTCTTCCCTTTTGGTTTTAGAATTCCAGATCTATGCACAATTCATTATAATACTTTGTCTCCTAGAGCTACCATTTAACATTTTCTTTCATCTCATTTATTTATTTATTTATTTTTTTTTTCATTTGCTTTAGCTACTCTCTATTCAAGAGCAAATTTCAAAATATCTACTGGAATACATTTTTATTTTTTCTTCTTTTCGTAGCTTTTAATGACCTTTTTGTCTTCTTCATGTATGAGGATATTGATGTCATCCCACAGATTGAGTCATTGATGGTCAATGTGTTATATAATAAAAGTCATGTATTGTCTCTTGTGTACTTGCATTAATTTTCTTCAGCATAAACTTATATATGAGCAAAAGCAATGGTCTTTTCCCCTGTCAGCTCTTGGCCTTGTTTTGACCGATGACTTTTAACTTTTCCATCATCTCTTTCTATAGGCATGGCTGATGTGATTATTGTCCAGTACGTCTGGTGAAGTTCAGGCGGTTACCTTCTTTTTAAGTTGTTGAAAAAGGTTATTTACAATGAATAAGTAATTGGTCTTGCAAAGCTTATCATGAGATCTCAGGTGTAATTTCTATCACCAAAGCCATAGTTTCCAACTACCAATATACTTTTTCTTTTTTTCAAATTTTGTATTCCAAGCACCAGTAAATATTAATAGTTTTTTTTTTTTTTTTTTGTCTTATTGTGATTTGGATGAAAGTTTACAGAGGAAATTTACTTTACATACAGCAGATCATATATATTCTGTCCCATGACATTTACACAATTTACCCCAATGCAACAGCTCCCCTCCCACTTTCTCCTTTTCCCTGTGTCCTTCCCTCCATGCACTCCTGCCCCCTGAGCTGTCTCTCTGTACATGAACAGCCCATATTTCTCCCATGATTTTTCTCTTTAAGAAGTGTATCTACCTCAGGTAAATGTTCACCTCATATGTCTGTCTATTGTTTGGCTGGAAGCCACAGGTATGGGTTCAATTCCAGATCTGAAGGGCAGCTAGGAGCTATAGTCTCAGTGCTTCCACCAGGATCTATCAGCCAAGCAAACCTGGCCTTCCTCCCCACCCCCAAATTATTTTGAATTTTGTTCCACATTGTTCTCCCTCTCTAGCCAGGATCTCCTACATCAATGTCCCTCTGAGTGTTTGACAATGGTAGCCAGACACCATGTAGTTCTTCTGGTCTCATAATCATATAGGCTGTGGCTCACATGGTGTACTAGTCATGAGGACTAATTCTTTCCATGAATCTCTGGTTTTCTTCATTCTTCTTTGTTCTGGATGAGGAGAGACACATCATTGCATCTAGATGGCTGCTTGCAAGCTTTTAAGATCCCAGTTGCTACTCACCAAAGTAGAAGGTTTAACAATGTTTTGTGTAGTACATTATGCCAATTGAGCTTGATGTGTCCTGTGACTATGGTCCTGATCCCACAGATTCAATGACTCAGTCCCACTGGGTAGCTGGCTATGACCAAGAAGTGGCTACAACCTTGTCCCTTGTCAGCTCTACTATACACCTAGAAAATCAGATCTTATAAATACATTTATAGGACCACTGTCTGCCAATACATGGTCTTGGGTACACTCCCCGCTTCATAGACATACCTAGTAGTTCATCCTGTCAATCTATCTATCCACCCGTATACTCATGTTTGCCTTCACTGACAACACAGTACTGTATGTGGAAAAGGGTTCATCTTTGTTGTCTGTACCTCCCATGTACCTCTCTACATCTTCCTCTTCCTCAATGCCACCACGTTGATCACTCATATTTGGTACATTGCCTTCTCTTCATCCAAATTAATACTTATCTGTACCTATCTAACAATGTTCCCTACTCTCCCCTCCCACCCCTGGAAACCAACAAAGAAAATTTCCTTCCATAGATAAACTTTTCCTTGACTTTTACAGTAACGGACTAATATAATATTTGTCCATCTGTGATTGACTTATTTCACTCAGCATAATATCCCCCAAGTTCATCCATGTTATGCAGAGTTTTGCAGATTCTAGGTTATTCTTTAGGGTTGCATAGTATTCCATTGAGTGTATATAGCAAAATTTGGTTATCCGTTCCTCAGTTGATGGACACCTAGATTGTTTCCATCTTATGGCTGTTGTAAATAGTGCTGCAATGAACATGGGTGTGCATATGTCTGTTCTTGTCATGACTCTCACTTTTTTAGGATATATACCTAAGAATGGAATGGCTGGGTCAAATTATATTTCTAATTCCAACTTTTTAAGGAATCACCATACTGATTTCCACATTGGTTGTACCATTTTATAGTCCTCCCAGCAGTGTATGAGAGTTCCAATCTCTCCACATCCTCACCAGCATTTGTTATTTTGTGTCTTGTTGAACTTTGCTAATAGTGCTGGAGCAAGATACTATCATATTGTTGTTTTGATTTGCATCTCTGTAATAGATAATGTGAACATTTCTTCATATGTTTATTTGGCCACCAGAATATCCTCCTTGGTGAAATGTTTGTTCATGTCCTCTGCCCATTTTTTTTTTTTATTTGCCAATATCTTTTTTTTAATAGGAGCTCTGGTAGCATAGTGCCTAAGGCACTTGACTGCTAACCAGAAGGCTGGTGGTTCAAACCCACCAACCACTCCTCGGAAGGAAGGTTGGGCAATCTACTTCCGTAGTGATACTGCATCGGAAACCCAAGGAGAGGTCGCTATGAGTCAGGTCTGACTTGATGGCTCATAACAACAACAACAAGCTTTTTAATTATACACAGATATACATATATACCTAGTTAAAATGGAGAGTTATACTGACATCAAGTAGAATTTTTTTTTTCTTTACTCAAAATGTTAATATTCAAAACATTACTAAAAACTTTTTGTTGATACATTAAATACATTTGTGAGCAACCTGGAGAGAATACGGTATTAAAGGAAGTGAAAAAGACAAAATATATCAACAGTGACACTGAAGGAATATATTTCACTGCTCTTCATTGTTTATAATGCACCTTTCTGTTGAGACAATATTCTAGTTATGTTTGTGGAATACTTCCAACTTCAACACAAAAATGAGAATTAAAATATTTGATTTTAATTGTGATAGAAAGAAGTAAGTCAGTTCATAGCCATGTGAAGTAATGGAAGACACTATACCCACATACACAGGAGGAGCCCTGGATCTAGTCCCAGTTCTCCCATTCATCTGCTACATGGCCTTGAGTAATTTACTTAACCTCTGTGGACACAATTTCCATGAAATACATTTGATTATATCTTCCTTGCTATTTCTTTTCTTTTTTTTAAATAGTGATTTGGGTGAAGATTTACAGAGCAAATTCACTTTC
>NW_006922067.1:591627-593126 GCF_000298275.1 Orycteropus afer afer
TGTAGATTTAGAATAATTTCTAATTTTTCATTTAATTTGTCATTTTGTTCTTATGTATTCTTCCAAAATTCTTGTAAGGTTTTTTCTATGTTTTCTTTGGTCTGTCTCTCAGTCCTTTGAAGATACCTAAAGATAGTTCTTTTGAATTCCTTATCAGAGAGTTCCAATGCTGCTTCATCCTCAGGGATGTGTTCTGGGTCTGTATCCTGCTCCCTTATTTCTACTACTTTATCCTGCTTCTTTTTGTGGATTGTGATGGTCTGTTGTTTCTGGGGCATTGTGATGTTGATGTATTTAGATCTCTGTTAACTGTTTGTGAAGAGCATCCAAGGGTGGTTCAGGCTTTTCTTGGTGGTTTTTTATCATTGGCTCATTGACGGAGAAGGAGGAAGTGGCTGGCTTTCACTCATTAAGTGAATTTGCAGGAAGTATGGGTGTAGTTGTGTCTTATGAGGATTGTTGTTGTCTCCCACTCAGTTAGACACAAATTACAATTGAATAACCATCAAAAAACTAAAACCCCATGGACTAAAACCATACCATGTAATCACACATGAACAATAATGAAAAAAAAAGAGAAAAGGGGAAAAAAAGAAGAAAAAACAAGCAAATCTGCAACATCTGGGGATAGGGCACTAAGAAGACAAAGAAAGAAAAAAAATAGGGAAGGAGTACAATAAATGAAGAAAAAAATAGGAAGATTGTGAAAAGTAAAACAAGGAATGGGGTAGTCACGAGAAAAAAAATGGGGAAAAGAAAAACAAATAAACAAAAAACAAACAAACAAACAAAAACCCATTAAATTGTGGGGGGGGGGCAGAATTTCAACCAGGCACAAGGAAAAGTAAACTGCTGAAAACTAGGACCTGGTAGGGTAAGATTAAGAATAATAATTATAAGGACAAAGGTATTAATAATATTAATTGATTGGAAATGGACAGATACAAGCAAGCTAATCACCGGGAAAAAAGAAAGTGAAAAAGAAAAAAAAAAAAGAAAGAAAAATAAAAAAACAAAATTAAAATAAAAATTCAGTGTAGGACTGCGTAGGGCACCCAAACTCCATCTGAGCACACTGACTGTGATGGAGTTCTTGCGGGCCCAGAAGGTAGGTGGGAGTGGGGATGGCCACACCTCCGTTTACCAAGCAGGTGTAGGGTGTAATAACAACAAGAATGTCGTACCTTTTCAGTCTTGCAGGCCCCGAGTGTTCTTGGGGTTTCTGCAAAGCAGAATATGATCTTAAGCCTCAGAAATCTGCGAGAGCACTGTGTTTTTAAATATCCAAAATAGTCAAGCTCCTTTTTAAACCTTCCGAATCCCAGCGCCCTCTGGACTGGCAAAAGTCCGTAGGTCAGCCCACCTTTCTCTTCACCTTCCCTGTTTATTCACCAGCCACCATGCACAGTCCTCCGTTCAGTCCCTGGCTAGCAGGGTGATTTTTAGGTTAATTCTTAAGTCCTACCACCACAGGAATCTGCAAGAACGCTGTCTCTTTA
>NW_006922067.1:594116-595242 GCF_000298275.1 Orycteropus afer afer
GTCTATGTATCTGTCATTATACCAACACCAAGAAGTTCTGACTACTATGGATGTATAGTAGGTTTTGTACATCTGGTAGTGTGAGACCTCTTACTTTGTTCTTCTTTTCAATAGTGCTTTGCTTATCTAAGGTCTCTTTCCTATCCATATAAAGTTAGTGATTGTATTTTCCATATTCCAAAAGAATGTTGTTGGGATCTGGATTGGGATTGCATTGAATGTATAGATTGCTTTGGGTAGAACTGATATTTTCACAGTGTTCAATCTTCCTATCCATGAGCATGGGATGTCCTCCATTTATGTAGAGCTCTTATAGTTTCTTGGAGTAGTTTTTTATAGTATTCTTTGCACAGGCCTTTTGTGTCCCTAATAAAATTTATTCTCAAGTATTTTATTTTTTTGGTAGCTATTGTAAATGGTATTGATTTTGTTATTTCTTTTTTAGCAATCTCTTTGATGGTGCAGAGGAATCCAACTGATTTATTGGATGTTGACCTTGTATCCTGACACAATGCTATATCTCTCAATTAGTTCCTGTAGATTTTTTACTGAGTCTATTGAGTTTTCTAGGTATAGGATCATATCATCAGCAAATAGGGATAGTTTGACTTCTTCCTTACCAATTTGGATGTTTTTGATTTCCCTTTCTTTCCTAATGGCCCTGGCTAGGAATTCCAGTACAATGTTGAATTGAAATGGGAATAGAGAGCATCCTTGTTTGGTTCCTGTTTACAAGAGGAATGGTTTCAATCTCTCTTCATTGAGTATAGTGTTGGCCCTTGGTTTTGCATAGATGACTTTTATTATATTGAGGAATGTCCCTTCTATTCCTATTTTGCTGAGAGTTTTGGTCAGGAATGGGTGTTGGATTTTGTCAAATGCCTTTTCTGCATCAATTGATATGATCATGTGGTTCTTCTCTTTTGTTTTATTTATATGGTGGATGACATTGATTGTTTTTCTAATGTTGAACCATCCTTGCATACTTGATATGAACCTGCTTGTTCATAATGAATGGTTTTCTTGATATGTTCTTGGAATATGTTGGGTAGGATTTTGTTGAAGTTTTTCCATCTATATTCATGAGGGATATTGGTCTGTAGTTTTCCTTTTGAGTGATGTCTTT
>NW_006922067.1:599052-610494 GCF_000298275.1 Orycteropus afer afer
GGGTGATTCAGGCTCTTCTTGGTGGTTTTTTATCATTGGCCCATTCGTGGAGAAGGAGCTTGTGGCTCTCACTCAGTAAGTGAAGTTGTAGGAGGTGTGGGTGTAGTTGTGTATTATGGGGACTGTTGCTGTCTCCCACTGAGACAAAAATTACAGTTGAATAACCATCAAAAAACTAAAAACACATGGACAAAAAACACACCATATAATCACACAAGAACAGTAACAAAAAAAAGACAAAAGGGGAAAAGAAGAAGAAAAAACAAGGAAACCTGCTATATCTGGAAATAGGGCACTAAGTGAGAAAAGGTAGAGAATAAAAATAATGAAGAAAAAAATGGGAAAAATACAAAAAGGAAGGTAAAGAATGGGGTTAACAATGAGAAAAAAGGGGAAGAAATGAAAAGAAAAGAATTCATTAAAAAATAGTAATAATAAAATTTTCAAACAGGAACAGGGAAAAGAAAAAAAGCTGAAAACTAGGACCTGGGAGGGGAAGAGTAAGATTAATAGTAAAAATAACAAAAGCATTAATAATAATAGTTGTTTTAAAACAGATAAATACAAGCAAACTAATCACCAGAAAAAAAAAATGTGAAAAAGAAAAAGTAAATAATAAAAAGAAAAAAAACAATGGTGGAGGACAGGGCAGGGCACCCAAGCTGCACCTGAGCACACAGACTGTGGTGGAGTTCTTGTGGGCCCAGAAGGTGTGTGGGAGTGAGGGATGGCTACACCTCTGTTCACCAAGTGGGTGTGGGGTATAAGAGTAACAAGAGGAATGTGGTACCTTTTCACTCTTGCAGGTCTGGAGTGTCCTTGGCACTGCTGTAAGCAGAATCTCTTCCTAAGCCCCTGGAATCTTGGAGAGCACTGTCTCTTTAAATATCCACAGTGGTCAAGCTGGTTGTAACATTCAAAATGGCGGCACCCTCCAGACCAGTAAAAGTCCACAGCTCAGCCCACCTTTCTCTTCACCTTCTCTGTTTATTCCCCAGCCACCGTGCACCATCCTTTGTGCAGTCCCTGGCTAGCAGGGGGATTTTTAGGTTAATTCTTAGGTCCTACTACCACTCAGGAATCTCCAAGCTATCTGTGCCATCAGGATTGCTCCTGATCACTGCCAGACTACAGCTCCATATGTCTCCTTTTTGGTGTTTTCACACAAATTCTTCTGCTAGTTGGGGTTTTTTGTTTGTTTTGTTTGTTATTTGCCATTGAGTCTGCCCCAACTCATAGTGACCCCTCCTTGGGTTTCCGAGGCAGTATCACTATGGAAGTAGAATTGCCCAACCTTCCTTCCGAGGAGTGGCTGGTGGGTTTGAACCGCCAGCCTTCTGGCTAGCAGTCAAGTGCCTTAGGCACAATGCTACCAGAGCTCCTAGTTGGGGTTTAGTCCACTTCTATATCCTTCCCTTCAAGGCTCAGGTGTTTAGGATTATCTTCTGGGTCTATGTTAGTTGGTTTCCTTTTTCTTTGTTGAAGACGGTCTGTGCAGTCTTTCTGCCTAGTATGCCATCTTACCAGAACTCCCCTCATATGGTGGTTTTTGTCTTAAAGTCAATTTGATCAAAAATTAACATTGCCACTCCTGCTCTCTTATGGTTGCTATTTGCTTGATATATCTTTTTCCAACCTTTTATTTTTCGTCTATTTTTGTCTTTGTCTCTAAGGTATGTCTCTTTTAGACAGCCTATTGATGAGTTTTGTTTTCTTATCCAATCTGGAACTCTCCGTCTCTTGAGTGGTGCATTTAATCCATTAACATTCAGTGTAATTATTGACAAGTATGAATTGGTTGCTGTCATTTTGTTATGTGTTTTCTCATGGTGTTCCTGGTTCTTTGTTCAATATTATTTTCTGTGCTGAGCTCATTATGTTTATGAACCGTGTTATCATTTCCTTTGTTGCTGTTCTTTTAATATCTGCTGAATAGTTGTACTTGTCCTCTTTTTTGTTGTGATGTGAAGGTTTAGCCTTTTTCTTTGAGGTGACCCTGTGATTTATAATTTTTTCCCCAAGATTAGAACAGTCCATTCTATCTTGCAACCTTCTTGACTTCCTCACTATTTAGAAGTTCTGTAACTGCATAGTATTTTCCCTCTTTTTGGTTTTTAGTTGTCCTCACTTGCCAATTCATGTCTCCGTTTCTCTGTTTACAATTCTGTAAGTTTATTTTACTTTGGATATGTCCATAGCTGTGGTTTCTGGGTTATGTCATCTTGTGTATTATTGGTCAGTTGCTATTTCCTATTTTTGGTTCTCTGTTCAAAGGACTCCCTTTAGTATCTCTTGTAAGGTTGGTCTGGTTTTAACCAATTCCCTTAGTTTCTGCTTATATGGAAATTTCCTCATTTCACCATCATATTTGAGGGACAATTTTGGCAGATATATAATCCTTGGTTGAAAATTTTTCTTTTTCTGGGTTTTATATCTACCATCCCATTGCCTTCTTGCTTTCATTATTTGTGCTGAGAAATAAGAGCTTTTTCTTACTGGTTGTCCTTTGCAAGAAGTTTTTGTTTTTCCCATGCTGCTTTCAGGATTATTTCTTTGTCTTTGGTTTTGATGAGTTTGATGATGATATGTCCTGGTGCTTTTCTTTTGGCCTCTTTCCTGTTTGGAGTTTATTTGATTTCCTAAATGGATATAGTCTCATCTTTCATCTTATCAGGAAAGTTATCTTCCAGTAAATCTTGGACAATTTTTTCAGTGGTTTTATTTTTCTCTTCCTATTCTGCATTTCCGGTGACACATAGAATATTCCTTTTGATGGTATCCCATATGAATCTTAGGCTTTCTTCATTTTGCTTTGAATTTTTTTTCTGACTGATCCCTCTCCAAAGAGTATTCAGATTTTGTCTTCAATTTCATTAATTCTGTATTCCATTGCATCAATTCTACTCTTTTGTCCTGTCAATATGTTATCTATTTCTGACAATTTAGTATTTATCTTCTGGATTTCTATCGGTAGATTTTGAGTCATATCTAATATTTCAATTATTTTGTCATTTTGTTCTTGTATTGTCTTCCAAAATTCTTCTAGGGTTTTGTCTGTGTTTTCCTTGGTCTGCCTCTGTCCTTTGAAGATACCTAAATATAGTTCTTTAGAATTCTTTCTCAGAGAGTTCCAATGCTGCTCTTCCTCAGGGATGTGTTCTGGGTCTATATCATGCTCCCTTGTTTCTACCACTTTATCTTGCTTCTTTATGTGGACTTTGATTGTCTGTTGTCTCTGAGACATTGTGGTGTTTTTGTATTTAAATCTATTTTAATTGTTTGTGAAGAGCAGATAAGGTTATGTCAGGCTTTTCTTGGTGGTTGTTTTTATCATTGGCTTGTTAATGGAGAAGAAAGTGATGGTTGTCATTAAGTGAAGCTGCAGGAGATGTGGGTGTAGTTGTTTTGTATGTGTACAGTTGCTGTCTTCCACTCAGTTAGACAAAAATAACTATTGAATAACCATCAAAAAAGTAAAAGCAAATGAACAAAAAATACACCATGTAATCCCACAGGAACAGTAACCAAAAGAAGAAAAAGGGGAAGAAGAAAAAATAAAAATCCTGCAATATCTGTGGAGAAGGCAATAAGAGAAAAAAAAGTAGAGAAGGAGAAAAATTAAGTAAAAATGGATAACAAAAAAAGCAAAACAAGAAACAGCATTAACCATGAGAAAGAAAAGAAAAAAAAATTGCAACGAGGAACAGAGAAAAGAAAAAAGCTGAAAACTAGAACCTAGAAGGGGAAGAAAAGAGACTAATAGTAAAAAGAACAAAAGTAATAATAATAATAGTATTTTTGAATCAAATAAATACAAACAAACTAAAAAACAGAAAACAGAAAAAAAAAATTGGGGTAGGGCGGGATGGGGTACCCAAGCTCTGTCCTAGTACACAGACTGGAAGGCCCAGAAAGTGGGTAGGAGTGAGGAATGGCCTCACCTCTGTTCACCAAGAGTTTTTGGGGTATAAGAGTAACAAGGGGAATGTCACACCTTTCCAGTCATCCTGGTCCAGAATGTCCTTGTGGTTCCCTGTAAGTGGAGCCTGTTCTTAGGACCCTGCAACCTGGGAGAAAACTATCTCTTTAAATATCTTAAATGGTCAAGCCATCTATAAACTTTCAAAATGGCAGCACCCTCCAGACAGAGAAAATTCACTACTCAGCCCCCTTTCTCTTCACTGCTTCCTCTTTTATTCCCCAGCCACCAGAGGAGTCGTCCTTGCACTCCCTGTCTAGCAGAGCAAATTTTTAGATTAATTCTTAGGTCCTACCACCACTTGGCAATATCCAAGCTGTCTGTGTTGTCACAATCTCTGCCAGACTGCAGCTCCGTATGTCTCCATTTTTGGTGTTTTCATGCAAATTCTTCTGCTAATTGGAGTTTAGTCCACTTCTATATCCTTCCCTTCAAGGATCAGGGGTCCAGGATTATTTTCTGTATCTGTGTTAATTGGTTCCCCTTTTCTTTGTTGAAAGGGGTCTGTGCAGACTTTCTGCCTATTCTGCCATCTTACCGGAACTCAACATCAGTTAATCTTGATTGCACATTTTGTCCATTTCAGACTGAAGAAATTAGTATAAATCTTCAATTTCTTCATCTTTGGTTTTAATGGAGGGTGCATACATTTGAATAATGATAGTATTCACTGGCTTCCTTGTAGGCCATGGATATTATCCTATAACTGACAGCATGGTACTTCAGGATAAATCTTGAAATGTTCTTTTAGGCCATGAATGTGATGCTATTCATCTTCAATTTGTCACTCCTCTCATAATGCCCTATATGATTATTTGGTTCAAAATGGCAATAGATCATTTCAACCCACTAATGCCTCAGATGTAGAACTTTATCTGTTTCATTTCATTTTTTAAAAATTTCTTATTTTCCTAGAGTCATACTTCACACATTTCATGTTCTAATTAGTAATGAATGTTTTAAGTTGTTTCTCCCCATTTTGACAAGTGCACCTTCAGCAAGTGAAGCTCCTCAAAGGTTTACTTCATCCATGCCATTAAGGTTGACTTTACTTTGAAGATATAGTCCCTTTCCCAGTCATATATTGAGTTCCTTCCAACCTGAGGGTTTCATCTTTCAGCACCATGTCAAATGGAGTTTCACTGCTGGTTATAAAGTTTTCAGTAGTCCTTTTTTTTTTTTTTTCCCAGAAGTGGATGTCCTGTTCTTTTGCCTTGTTTGTCTTAGTATGGAAGCTCCACTGAAATTTGTCAACCATGGGTGGCCCTGATGATATTTGAAATGCCTGTGGCATAATTTCTACCCTCACAGCAACATGCAAGGCACCACAGGATGACAAATTGACAGAAGAATCCTTGTTATAACTAAATGAGTAATAAAAATGTGTATTAGCATATGTATTACTATTATTTTATTTAATATTATAAATGGACCTTCACATTTACTCAAAGAACTATTTAAAATAGTGGTGGGAAGAATATTTTTGGAAAATACAGCAATAATTTTTTACTCCCATATAGAAATATGTTCTCCTTTCAGGACAATAATAAAAGTACACATTGGAAACTTTATAGGAAAGGATAGAAAAAGTATGTTTTGGTGGTTCTATCACAATTTCTTGGAGAAATCTAGGAAGTATTTCAAACATAAATCAATTCTCATGATAAATGAGATAAACTACTCTGGATTTCAAAAGGAGTTAATGTTTCCCACATTAAAAGCAGAGCATTAAAAATGAAGGCCCAGCTTAAAGTACAAAATATACTATAAAGTAAATTTACATAGTTGTTGGACATTCTATTTATAATGTAAAAGCTTTTTTGAAACATTTTTTACCAGTCTAGTGTGAGCTTTGGTGGTGCAGTGCCTAAGGCATCTGACTGCCAATCAGAAGGCTAGCAGTTCAAACACACCAGCCAATCCTCAGAAGGAAGACTGGGCAATCTACTTCCATAGAGATACTGTCCCAGGCCCAAGAAGGGGTAGCTATGAGTTAGAATTGACTCAATGGCAGTGAGGATTTTTTTTTTCCCCCTAAACCAGTTTGTAACTCCTAATATTGGTAGTGGAGTAAATACAATAATACAATATTAGTTTATTTTCATCTAACTATTGAAATTATTATTATTATTATTATTATTTTGGTTATATGAATAACTATACTGTATATATTTTTGCCCACACCCAAAGGCAGGAAGGATGGAAAGCCAGGCCAGCAGCATGAGGATCCAGTGAAGGGGACACAGCATGCACCCAAAGGCAGGAAGGAGGGAAGCCAGGGCCGATGGCAGCAGGATCCAGGTAAGGGGAGGCTGGAGAGGTTTTGGACAGGTAAGAGAGATGAACTTGCCTGTCACTTTCTCATACTTTGGTGGCTTGTATGTTGCTGTGAGGCTGGAGGATGTGCCACCCATGTTTCAAATGCCAGTAGGATTTCACATGGTACACAGGTTTGAACACAGCTTATGGACTGTGACAGACTCAGAAGAAGGAAGAGACGATCCAATTCTCAAAGCATTGGTCAAGGAAAGCCATATGAATAGCAGAGAGGCACTGTCTGATAAATTACTGGACAACTTTATGAAGAGCCCAGAAACATTTTCTGATACTGAGCCTGAGGATGAGCCCTTTAGCTCAGAAGGCGCTCAAAATAAAACTTGGAAAGACCTACATAATCAGAGTAGAATAATCTTTACTCATAGACATAAACTAAAGCTTACAGGACCTCAATCTGCTGACGTGTGAAGAATCATATTGAGGAGAAAGAGCTGCAAACATCCATTCAAAATTGGAACATGGAATGTGGTAAGTATGAATCTCAGAAAATTGGAAGTTGTCAAAAATGAAATGCAACACATAAAGATTGATATTCTAGGCATTAGTGAGCTGAAATGGATCAGTTTGGTCATTTTGAATCAGACAACAATGTGAACCACTATGCTGGGAATGGGAGGAGTGAGCCGCAGAGATCCAGGTGAGGAAAGGGAACCCAGGCCGCCCAAAGCAGCAGGGCAGGAGAGCGGGAGAAAGGGTAGGAAAAGTCCCAGGAACCGGGACAGAAGAGGATTCAGCTGCAGGGACCCAGGTAAGGGTGGTAGGAGAGGTTTCTAACAGGGAGACAAACTTGTCTGTCGGTTTTGTCCTACCATGGTGATGTGTTGATGTGAGTTTTGAGGCTGAGCCACTAGTGTTTCAAACCCAGTAGGATGCACATGGTGCACAGGTATCATCCCAGCTTACAGACTGAGACTAGGAAGAAGGAAGAGGCCATCCACTTCTCAAAGAATTGGCCAGGGAAAACCTTATGAATAGCAAAGAAACACTATCTGATACATTACCGCACATCTTTATGAATAGTCTAGTTAGTTGAGAAGGCTCTCAAAATAGGACTGGGAAAGAGCTCCATCATCAGAGTAAACCCAGCCTTATTCACATGGATAAGGTAAAGCTTTTGAGACCTCCATTTGCTGATATGGCACCACTCAAATTGAGGAGAAACAGCTGCAGACATCCATTAATCATTGGAACATGGAATATACAAAGTATGAATCTAGGAAAATTGGAAGTTGTCAAAAATGAAATGGAACACATAAAGATTGATATCCTCGGTATTAGTGAGCTGAAATGGACTGGTTTTGGCCATTTTGAATCAGACAACCATGTGATCTACTATGCCGGGAATGACAGTTAGAAGAATGGCGTGGCATTCATCATCACAAAGGATGTTTCAAGATCTGTCCTGAAGTACAATGCTGTCAGTGATAGGATAATATCCATATGCCTACAAAGAAGACCCATTAATATGACTATTATTCAAATTTATGCACCAACCACCAAAGCCAAAGATGAGGAAATTGAAGATTTTTATCAACTTTTGAAGTCTGAAATTGACCGAACATGCAATCAGGATGTGTTAATTATCAATGCTGACTGGAATGCAAAAGTTGGAAACTGGTAGTTGGAAAATTTGGTCTTGGTGACAGAAATAATGCTGGAACTCTCATGGTAGAATTTTGCAAGTCCAATAACTTATTCATTGCAATCACCCTTTTTCAACAACACAAACGGCAACTCTACTCATGTACTTCACCAGATGGAACACACAGGAATCAGATTGACTACATCTATGGCAAGAGGTGGTGGAAAAGCTCAATATCTTCAGCCAAAACAAGGCAGGAGCTGATTGTGGAACAGACCATCAACTGCTCATATGCAAATTTCACTTGAAGTTAAAGACAATTAAAACAAGTCCAAGAAGCCAAAATATGACCTTGAACATATTCCTCCTGAGTTAACAGATCATCTAAATAATAGATTTGATGCATTGAACACCAAGGACTGAAAACCAGAAGAATTATGGAAGGATATCAAGAACATTATCCATGAAGAAAGCAAGAGATCACTAAAAAGATGAGAAAAGAAAAGACCAAAATGGATGACAGAAGAGACTCTGAAACTTGCCCTTGAGCAGAGAGTAGCTAAAGCAAATGGAAGAAATGACAAGATAAAAGAGTTAACAGAAGATTTCAAAGAGAAGCTCAAGCAGACAAAGCCAATTACTATAATGAAATGTGCAAAGACCTGGAGTTGGAAAACCGAAAGGAAAGAACATGCTCAACGTTTTTCAAGCTGATAAAACTGAAGAAAAAATTTAAGCCTCTAGTTGCAATATTGAGAGATTCTATGGGCAAAATATTGAAAGATGCAGTAACATCAAAAGAAGGACAGAATGCACAGAGTCACTGTACCAAAAAGAATTGGTCAATATTCATACATTTCTGGAGATGGCATAGGAACAAGAACCAATGGTATTGAAGGAAGATGTTGGAGCTGCTTTGAAGCAAGTGGTGAAAAAAGGGGCTTCAGGAATTGACAGAATACCCTTTGAGATGTTTCAATAAACGGATGTTGAGCTGGAGGCACTCACTCAACTATGCCAGGAGATATTAAAGACAGTTACCTGTCCAACTGACTGGAAGAAATACATATTTGTACCATCCCAAATAAGGGTGATGCCACAGAATGTGGAAATTTATCAAACAATATCATTAATATCATACACAAGTAAAATCTTACTGAAAATAATTCAAAAATAATTGGAGCAGTATATTGACAGAGAGCTCCCAGAAATGCAAGCTGGATTCAGAAGAGGATGTGGAATGAGGGATATCATTGCTGATGTGATATGGATCTTGGCTGAAAGCAAAGAATATCAGAAAGAGATACACTTGTGTTTTCTTGACTATGCAAAAGCATTTGATTGTGTGGATCATAACAAATTATGGATAACATTGAGAAGAGTGCGAATTCCAGAATACTTAATTGTAGTCATGAGGAACCTGTACATAAACTGGGAGGTTGTCATTCAAACAGAACAAGGGGGTACTGCATGGTTTAAAATCAAGAAGGGAGTATGTCAGGGTTGTATTCTTTCACCATACTTATTCAATTTGCGTGCTGCACAAATAATCCGAGAAGTGAGACTATATGAAGAAGAACGTAGCATCAGGATTTGAGTAAGAATCATTAACAACTTGTCATATGCTGACAACACAACTTTGCTTGCTGAATGTGAGGATGACTTGAAGCACTTACTGATGAAGATTGAAGAATACAGTCTGCAGTATGGATTTCATTTCAGTACAAAGAAAAAAAAGATCCTCACAAGTAGACCTATAAGTAGCATCATGATAAATGAAGAAAAGTTTGAAGTTGTCAAAGATTTCATATTGCTTGGTTCTGTCAACACCAATGGAAGCAGCAGTCAGGACATCAAATGATGTTTAGCACTGGGCAAGTTAGCTGCACAGGACCTCTCTCAAGTGTTAAAGAGCGAAGATGTCTCCTTGAGAACTAAGGTGTGCCTGATTCAAGCCATAGTATTTTCAATTGCCTCATATGCATGTGAGAGCTTGGTAATGAATAAGGAAGACTGAAGAAGAGTAGATGCTTTTGAATAGTGCTGATGAAGAATGCTGAAAGTAGCATGGACTATCAAAAGAACTAATAAGTTTCTCTTGGAAGAAGTGCAGCTGGAATGTGACTTGAAAGTGAGAATGGTCACACTTGGTCTCACCTACTTTGGTCATGTTTTCAGAAGGGACCATTCCTTGGAGAAGGATGTCATGCTTGGTATGGTGGAGGGTCAATGAAAGAGGGGAAGTCCCTCAATGAGATGGATTGCCACAGTAGCTGTGGCAATGGATTCAGTTACAGCAAGGATTGTGGATCTGGCATGGGACTGGCCAGTGTTTCATTCTGGTGTGCACAGGCTCGCTATAAGTCAGAAACGACTCAACAGCACCTCAAAAACAACATATTGTTGCCTAAGACTAAGACAGAAACAATTTTACAAATAAATATCTTACATAAAATAGGCATTTTTTTAATTGAAATTGGTTAGAAATAATCTAGAAGAGAAGCCAATGTTAAGCTCAGTATCAGCTTTTCAAATTCAAGCTTTCAATAGAGTTTGCAAAATAACCTGCATTTGTTCAGAGAAAGATGTAAAGTGTCCCAATGAAATGCATTTATCCTCAGTTTATGAAAAAGTTAAAAATATATATTTTTTTAAATGTTACACTTCAAGGATAATGTGACATTTACTCAATTTCTATCATTCTGGCTTTGTTATCTAATGCTGCCACAACAAAAATTCCACAAGTGGGTTGATGTCTCTGGTTCACTGTTTGCAATCTTATAAGTTTATTTTACTTTGGATAATTCCATAATTGGGTTGGTTTCTGAGTTATGCCATCCTGTGCATTAATGCTCAGTTGTTGTTTACTATTATTGGTTCTCCATTCAAAGTACTCTCTTCTGTATCACTTGTAAGGTTGGTCTGGTTTTAACAAATTCCCTTGCTTTCTGCTTGTCTGGAAATCAAATTTTGCCATCATATTTGAGGGACATATTTTCTGGGTATATAATTTTTGGTTGGAAAATTTTCTTTTTTGAGTTTTATATATACCATCTCGCTAGCAAGGTTTCTGCTGAAAAATCAGAGCCTTGTCTTACTGATTGTCCTTTGCAGATAACTTTTCATGTTCCCCATGCTGCTTTCAAGATTCTTTCTTTGTCTTTGGTTTTGGTGAGGTTGATGATGATATGTCTTGTTTATTTATTTATTTTTGGAGTCTGTCCTGTTTGGTGTTCATTGGACTTCCTGTATGGATATATTTTCATCTTTCATCATATCAGGGAAGTTCTCTTCCAACAAATCTTGGACAATTTTCTCAGAGGTTTTCTTTTTCTCTTTCTGTTCTAGAATTCCAGTTACATGTAAGTTATTCTTTTTGATGGTATCCCACATGAACTTTAGGCTTTCTTCACTTTGTTTTGATTTTTTTTTTTTTTTTTTCTAATTGATCCCATTGAAAAAAATATTCAGGTATTTGTCTTCAATCTCATTAATTCTGTTTTCTAATTGATTTGATTCTACTACTTTGCCATCTCAATGTGTT
>NW_006922067.1:610998-616630 GCF_000298275.1 Orycteropus afer afer
GAAAATGGCTCACACATTTATAGAAGCTAGCAAGTCCAAAGTTCCTGGATCAAACATCAAGCTGGAGGCTTTTCCAACTCTTGCAACCTCAGGGGCTGTGGAGCTCAAGGCTGGCAGACAGTACACTGGCTGTTGACTCCAATGAATGACAAATCAAAGATCTCCTGGCCGAATGGTGGACTGTTCATTCATGGATAGTTGTAGGCAGCACAACAGAATTCTGATCCACAGAGGAATGTCTCTTTTCCCAGGATGTCCTTGCATGTACTGGAAGCAGGCCACACCCCTAAGGAAACTCCCTTTCAACAGATTGTCTGATCAAACATAATCATCTGATCCCATCGGGGAAAACCACACCACAACAGCTTAAACCACTCAGAATTATGGTTCAGCCAAGTTAACACACAGCTTCAACAATCACAGTCCACCCCTTGTTAACTTAGCAGTTGTACACATCTTTTTAACCATATATAATATCTAAATAAGGACAATTATGAAGTCATATTTGCACCTAACATGATACACTAACACTTGTACAACCAAAATGCATTAACCTTATTTACAGTTCACAGTTCATAACAGAAGGAAACTAAAATATTTGATGCACATATACAATGAAGAAATACAACAATCACAATCCTTGTTTCTGCAGCTGGTCATGAGGTCATAGCTGATATTCAGAACTTCCTTCTTCCACCACCCATTCTGTATTTCCCTTGCCCTCAGCAAATACCTTAGCTGGTTGTGGTTCTTTGCCTGGTGAGATGACCCAAACCTTCATTCCTGAAGGTTCTGGGCTGTTAGCAGTCATATCATAATTGGGTTGCTGAAATTTTCCATTGACTTTAATCACAGGGCATGGTAGTACTAAGAGACATCCTAAAGAATATTCTGTATTCCAGACATATTCTTCTTTTACCTCCTTTATGTAAAGCCAAACCAATTTCTTCTTGGTAATCAGGATCTATCACACTAGATAGTACAGTAATGCACTTCTTTATCTGTTGATCCAGAGACAGGAGGAAGCCAAAATGGCTGGGAGGCATTCTTAATTTCCAGTTCAATGCAATCAGTATTGTGTCTCCAGGTAGGAGTGTTCCTCCCTTTGGGACTATGATTTCCAGACCCACAGAGCATAGGGTAGCAGGGACAGGAAGTAAAAAAAATTGGGGTCACTAGGGGTAATAGTGAGTGGTACCACTCCTGTTTCCACCCCTTGGTTCGTGAACCTGTGAATCCTGGCTATTGGAGAAACAGAACAATATATTGGACACTGGTTTAGAGCATATACAGCCTCCTGGAGAACATTGCCCCAACCCTTCAAGGTATTGCCACCTACCTGGCACCATATTTGTGTTTTTAAGAGGCCATTCCATCTTTTTTATCAAGCCAGCTGCTTCAGGACAATGGGGACCATGGTAAGACCAGTGAATTCTGTGAACATAAGCCCATTGCTGCTCTTCATTTGGTGTGAAATGAGTTCCTTGATCCAAAGCAATGCTGTGTGGAATACCATGACTGTGGAAAAGGCATTCTGTAAGTCCATGGATGGTAGTTCTAGCAGAAGCGTTTCATGCAGGGAAGGTGAATCCATATCCAGAGTAAGGATCTATTCCAGTAAAAACAAAACACTGTCCTTTCCATGATGGAAGTGGTCCAATGTAATCAATCTGCCACCACGTTGCTGGCAGAACACCCCAAAAAATGGTTCCATATGCGGACTCAGTGTTGGGTACTCAGCAGTGGTGGTAGCCAAATCCACCTTGGTAAGCAGGAGTCCATGTTTCTGAGACCATGCAAAACCTCCATCCCTGCCACCATGGCTACTTTGTTCATGAGTCCATTGAGCAGTGACAGAAGTAGCTAGGGAAAAAGAGTGGCTGGTTTCCACTGAACGTGTCATCCTATCTACCTGATTGTTAAAGTCTTCTTCTGCTGAGGTCACCTTTGGTGGACATTCTCATGAGACACAAATACCTTTACTCCTTTGGCCCATTCAGAGAGATCTATCCACATACCTCTTCCCCATACATCCTTATCACCAATCTTCCAATCATGCTCCTTCCAAGTCCCAGACCATCTAGCTAAGCCATTAGCCACAGCCCATGAATCTGTATATAATTGCACATCTGACCATTCCTTATTCCATGCAAAGTGAACAGCCATATGTACCACTGGACGTTCTACCCATTGGGAGGATTTCCCTTCACCACTGTCCTTTAAGGAAGTCCCAGAAAGGGACTGCAGTGTCATTGCTGTCCACTTTCGAGTGATGCCTGCATATTGCACAGAACCATCTGTAAACCAGGCACGAGTTTTCTCTTCCTCAGTCAACTGATCATAAGGAACTCCCCATGAAGCCATAGGTGCAGAATGGGAGAGGGAAGGTAATGTGACTGGAATGGAGACCATAGGCATTTGGACCACTTCCTCATGCAACTTACTTGTGCCCTCAGGTCCTGCTCGAACACAATCTCTGACATACAACTTCCATTTAATGATGGAGTGCTGCTGTGCACGTCCAACTTTATGACTCTGTGGGTCAGACAACACCCAGTTCATGATGAGCAGCTCAGGCCTCGTGGTGACTTGGTGGCCCATGGTTAGGCGTTCAGTCTCTACTAAAACCTGGTAACAAGCCAAAAACTGTCTCTCAAAAGGAGAGTAGTTATCTGCAGAGAATGGCAGGGCTTTGCTCCAAAATCTCAAGAGTCTGCATTGTAGTTCACCAATAGGGACCTGTCAAAGTCTCCAAACATTATCTTTATCTACTACAGACACTTCAAGCACCATTGGATCAGCCAGATAATATGGCTCAAGTGGCAGAGCCCCCTGCATGGCAGCCTGAACCTGTTGCAGAGACTTCTGTTGTTCTGGGCCCACTCAAAACTAGCAGCTTTCCAAGTCACTTGATAAATAGGCCACAGCAATATACCCAAATGAGAGATATGTTGCCTCCAAAATCCAAAGAGGCCCACCATATGTTGTGCCTCCTTTTTAATTGTGGGGGAAACCAGACACAATAACTTATCCTTCACTTTAGTAGGAATATCTCGACATGCCCTACACCATTGGACCCCTTGAAATTTGACTGAGGTGGAAGGTGCCTGAATTTTTGTTGGGTTAATTTCCCAACCTTTAGTACACATATGTCTCACCAATAAGTCTAGAGTCATCGATACTTCTTCTTTAGTAGGTCCAATCAGCATAATGTCATCAATGTAATGGACCAGAGTGATGTCTTGTGGAAGTGAAAGGCGATCAAGATCCCTACGGACTAAATTATGACATAGTACCAGGGAGTTGATATATCCCTCAGGAAGGACTGTAAAAGTATACTGTTGGCCTTGCCAGCTGAAGGCAAACTGCTTCTGATGATCTTTTGAAATTGGTATTGAGAAAAAAGACATTGGCTAGATAAATAGCTGCATACCAAGTACCAGAGATGTATTAATTTGCTCAAGCAATGAAACCACATCAGGACCAGCAGCTGCAATTGGAGTCATCAACTGATTAAGTTTATGATAATCTACTATCATTCTCCAAGATCCATCTCTTTCTTGCACAGGCCAAATAGGTGAATTAAATGGGGATGTGGTGGGAATCACCACCCCTGCATCCTTCAAGTCCTTGATCGTGGCAATAATCTCTGAAACCCCTCCAGGGATGCAGTACTGCTTTTGGTTTACTATTTTTTTGTAGGTAGAGGCAGTTCTAATGGCTTCCACTTGGCTTTTCCTACCATAATAGCCCTTACTCCACAAGTCAGAGAGCCAATGTGGGAATTCTGCCAATTGCTGAGTATATCTATTCCAATTATGCATTCTGGCACTGGGGAAATCACTACAGGATGGGTTCAGGGACACATTGGACCCACTGTGAGATGCACCTTAGCTATCAATAACTTGACCTCCGTATGCCTCCACTCTGACTGGTGGGCCACAATGACACTTTGGGTTCTCTTGGAATTAGTGTTAATTCGGAGTTAGTGTCCAGTAATCCCTAAAAAGTCTGATTATTTCCTTTTCCCCAATGAACAGTCACTCTTTTAAAAGGCCTCAGATCCCTTTGGGGAAGGTTAGGAGAAAGACTGACACTATAGATTTTTGGCAGTGTAGTCGAGTCCTTCCTCAAATGAAATTTACCTCCCCTTTATTCAAGGGTTTGGGGGTCTGTAAACTGACTCAAGTCTGGGAATTGATTGAGAGGTCATGACTCTGTATTCTGGTGATTCAATCTAAGTTTCTGTTCATGTGACCGAGAATTCTTCTGTCTATACAGATCAAGTAAATATTCAGTAGGCTTGCAATGTATTTCACTACTAGGAACACCATGAGCAAGTAGCCAATGCCATAATTCCACATGAGACAGATTACCCTGATTACTGTTCTGACTCTGCTGTCCATTATGGTAACCACACCCACCTTGCCTTTGTCAACTAACTGCTGCTACTTGGCCTCCACTACACGGGGTCTAATCAGTCCTATTGTGGTGAAGTGTCTTAGTTCAATTAGGGCAGTTCCCCCTGTCAAATCAGGCTTACATAAAATAGTAATCACAGCACTCTTCAAGGATGCTGGAGCTGTCTTCAAAAATTTATTATTCACAGTACTGGTGAAAGGCTTGTCTTCTGGCTCTCCATTTCTGGCTCTAGAAGTCTAATCTGATAAATCCATTCTGGTAGGCCAATTTCCCTAATCCTCTGGATACCTTCTTCTACATTATACCAAGGCAGGTCTGCTACTTCCACTTGACTTAAGGTAGGCCACTACATAATCCATGCCTCAGCAAGCCAACCAAATAAACAATTAGATCCTTCCCTAACCTCTCCAGCTGAAACATTGAATGAAGAATCCAAACTTAGTGGGCCTAGATCAATAAACTCAGAGTGATCCAATCTTACATTCCTTGCACCATTATCTCACACCCTCAGTAGCCATTCCCATACATATTCTCCAGGTTTTTGTCTGTACATATTAGCAAAATTAAGTAGGTCTTTTTGGGTATAGTGTAATACCTCCTCAGTCACACTTTCTATTTCACCTTTTGAGGCTCACTTGGACTTAACTTTCATTATACGTCTAACAGCAACAATGGGTGTTTGAGGCAGTTCCTGAGAGCATTCAGGAATGTCTTCCATAACCTCTGCTCAGGCAGTGACCCAGCAGGACCAGTCTGGCTAGTCCCATCAAACTGAAGGGGAAGGGATCATGGTTTTACAGTAATCCATTCAATGGGAGGGATTCAACAGAATTTATAGGCTCCATATCCTGATCTTCCTGATTATCTGTCCATATGTCCCCATTCCAGGTTTCAGGATCCCATTTTTTCCCAATCAATTCCCTCCTTAATGTCAGACACTGTTCTGGATTGGCAATTTAATTGGCATTGTAATTCAGCCATCCTTACAATAAGACTCTGGGTTTGGTTTTCAGTAATATCAGATCTGTTACTAGAAGATATAATGCTTTCTTTCAGAGCACAACTGGAAGCACTGAGGTCTTTTATGCGATGCTTAAGCTGAGACTCAGCAGCTCTGAGCTCATCTCGCTCTTTCACCACTTTCTCTAGTATAAGTAGGACCAACCAACCAGCTTCCTTATACTCCTCATGCTGACAAAATTGCAGAAAA
>NW_006922067.1:617070-618476 GCF_000298275.1 Orycteropus afer afer
GCAGTCTGCTCCCATAAGATTGCAGCCTTGAAAACGCTGTAGGATAGTTATATTTTGTTATTTATGGTCTCTATAAGTTGCAATCTACTCAACAGTAACAGGTTTAGTTTTCAGTATTTATATATGTGCACACACACATACATATGCACACATATATATACACATGTTCTTGTTATGTGCTGTCAACTCATCTCTGACACAACACTACCTTATGTACAACAGAATGAAACACTACTTGTTCCTATGCCAGCCTCAAGATCCCTACTACACCTGACCCCATCACTGCAGCCTCAGTGTCAATCCATCTTGTTGAGGGCCTTGCCCTCTCTTGTTCATCCTCCACTTTATCAGGGATGACAACCTTCTCCAGAGAATGGTCACTTCTGACAACATGACCAAAGTAGGTGAGACGAAATCTGGCCATTCTCACCTCCAAGCAGCATTCTGGCTGCACTTCTTCCAGGACTGATTTACTAGTTCTTTTAGCAGTCTATGGTACTTTCAGTACTCTTTGCCAATACCACAAATCAAAACCATCAACTCTTCTTTGGTTTTCCTTATTCATTGTCCAGCTCTCACATGCATAAGAGGCAATTGAAAACACCATGCCTTGGGTTAGGCACACCTTAATCTTCTATGAGACATCTTTGCTTTTTAGCACTCAAAAGTGGTCTTTTGAAGCAGATTTGCCCAATGCAATATGTCTTTTGATGTCATGACTGCTGCTTCCCTTGGTGTTGATTGTAGAACCAAGTAATATGAAGTTGTTGACAACTTTAAACTTTTCTCTATTCATTGTGAAGCTGCTCATTGGTCCAGGTGTGAGGATTTTGGTTTTCTTTATATTGAGGTGTATTCCATAATGCAAGCTGTAGTCTTCAATCTTCATCAGTAAGTGCTCCAAGTCATCCTCACTTTCAGCAAGCAAAATTGTATCATCTGCATAACTCAGGTTGTTAATGAGGCTTACTCCAACCCTGATGCCACGTTCTTCTTCATATAGTCCAGCTTCTTGGATTATTTGCTCAGCATAGAGATTGAATAAGTATAGTGAAAGGATACAACCCTGACACACTCACTTCCTGATTTTAAACCTCGCTGTATCCTCTTGTTCTGTTTGAATGACAGCCTCCTGATCTTTGGGCAGTTTCCTCATGAGTACAATTTGGTGTTCTGGAATTCCTATTCTTCTCAATGTTATCCACAATTTATTATGATACCACTATCTAATGCCTTTGCATAGTCAATAAAACACAAGTAAATATCTTTCTGGTATTCTTTGCTTTCGGCCAAGATCCATCTGACATCAGCAATGATATTCTTCATACCACATCCCCTTCAGAATCCAGCTTACATTTCTGGAAGTTCTCTGTCAATATACTGATGTAACTATTTTTTTTTTTTTT
>NW_006922067.1:619358-620890 GCF_000298275.1 Orycteropus afer afer
TTGCCTTCACTGACAACAGAGTAAAATAGGTGCAGAAGGGTTCATATTTGTTGTCTGTACCTCCCATGTACCTCTCTATGTCTTTCTCATCCTCAATTCTGCCATATTGTTCACTCACATTTGGTACATTGCCCTTCTCTTCACCCAAATCAATACTTATCTCTATTTATCTAACCACATTCCCTCCCCTCCCCTCCTACCCCTGGTAACCAACAAAGAAAATTTCCTTCTGTAGATAAACCTTTCCTTAACTTTTACAATAACAGAATAACACAATTTGTCCTTTTGTGATTGACTTATTTCACTCAGCATAATGTCCTCCAAGTTCATCCATGTTATGTGGTGTTTTGCACATTCTACATTATCCTTTAGCATTGCATGGTATTCCATTGTGTGTATGTACCATAGTTTGGTTATCCACTCTTCAGTTGATGGACATCTAAGTTGTTTCCATTTTTGGCTGTTGTATAGTCTATTTATGCCATATATTAGGGTCCTTAAATTTGCCCCTAGATTTTCCTGAAGGAACTGTATAGTTTTAGGTTTCACATTTAAGTCTTTGATCCATCTGGAGTTCGTTTTTGTGTATGGTGTGAGGTATAGAACTTGTTATGACAATCCATTCTATCTTGAAACTCTCTTAACTTCCTCACCATTTACAAGTTCTGTGACTACACAGTCTTTTCCCTCTTTTTGTTTGTAGTTGTCCTCACTTGCCAATTGCTGTCTCTGGTTCCCTGTTTACAATCTTGTAAGCTCATTTTACTTTGGATATGTCCATAGCTGTGGTTTCTGGGTTATGTCATCTTGTGTATTAATGGTCGGTTGTTATTTGCTATTTTGGCTTCTCTGTTCAAAGAACTCCCTTTAACATCTCTTATAAGGTTGGTCTGGTTTTAAAAAATTCCCTTAGTTTCTGCTTATCTGGAAATCTCCTGATTTCACCATCATATTTCAGGGACAATTTTGCCAGATATATAATTTTTGGTTGAAAATTTTTCTCTTTCAGGGTTTTATATATACCATTCTATTGCCTTCTCGTTTGCATGGTTTCTGCTGAGAAATCAGAGTTTATTCTTACTGGCTGTCCTTTGTAGGTAACTTTTTGTTTTTCCTCTGCTGCTTTTAGGATTCTGTCTTTGTCTTTGGTTTTGATGAGTTTGATGATGATGTGCCTTTGTGATTTTCTGTTGGGGTCTATCCTGTTTGGGGTTCATTGGACTTCCTGAATGGATACATTCTCATCTTTCTTCATATCAGGGAAGTTCTCCTCCAGCAAATCTTGGGCAATTTTCTCAGTGGTTTTGTTTTTGTCTTCCTGTTCTGGAAGTCCAATGACAAGTAAGTTATTCCTTTTGGTGGTAACCCACATGAACCTTAGGCTTTCTTCATTTTGTCTTGATTTTTTTTGCTGTTGGATCCCTTTCCAAAGAAGTACTCAGGTATTTGTCTTCAATCTCATTAATTCTGCCTTCCATTGCATCAATTCTTCTCCTTTGCCCTTCCAATGTGTTATCTATTTCTGACAATTT
>NW_006922067.1:621693-625336 GCF_000298275.1 Orycteropus afer afer
AGAGGGTCTGTGCAGTCTTTCTGCCTAGTCTGCCATCTTGCCAGAACCTCTGGTGTAACCATTTTTGAATTATCTACAGTAAGATTTTACTTACGCATAATACCAGTGATAAAACTAAACTCACTGCTGTCGAGTCAGATCCAAATCATAGTAATGATATTGTTCAATAATTTCCACATTCTATGTGATCACTTTTCTTTGGAATGAGTACAAACATTGATCTCTTCCAGTCAGTTGGCCAGGTAGCTGTCTTCCAAATCTCTTGGTATAGCTGAGTGAGTGCCTGCAGCATGGCATCTGTTTACTGAAACTTCTCAATAGGTATTCTGTCAAGTCCTGGAGCCTTGTTTTTCACCAATTTCTTTAGTGCAACTTCAACTTCGTCCTTCAATATAATTGGTTCTTCATCATATGCCACTTCCTGAAATGGAAGATCATTTTCCAATTCTTTTTGGTATAGTGACTCTGCATATTCCATTCATATTCTTTTGATGTTTCCTGAATCATTTAATGTACTGTCCATGGGCTTTTTCGATATTGCAGTTTGAGGTTTATATTTCTTCGACAGTTCTTTCAGCTTGAGAAATGCTGAGCATGTTCTTCCTTTTTGGTTTCCTAACTCCAGGTCTTTGCACATTTCGTTGTAGTAATTGGCTTCATCTGCTTGAGCTGCTCTTTTAAATCGTCTGTTCAGCTCTTTTATCTTTTTGATTCTTCCATTCACTTTTGCTACTCTCCATTCAAGGTCAAGTGTCAGAGTCTCTTCTGACATCCATTTTGGTCTGTTCTTCCTTTCTTGTCTTTTTACTGACCTTTTGCTTTCTTCATGGATGATGTTCTTAATGTCATCCCATAATTTGTCTGGTTTTCAGTCATTTGTGTTCAATGCATCAAATTGATTCTTTAGATGGTCTCTAAATTCAGGAAGGATATAATAAAAGTCATATATGGGCTCTTGTGGATTTCTTTTAATTGTCTTCATCTTCAACTTGAGCTAGCATTTGAGCAGTTGACAGTCTGTTCAAGTCAGCTCCTGGCCTTGTTTTGCCTGAAGATATTGAGCTTCTCCATTGTCTCTTGTCACAGATGTAATCAATGTGATTCCTGTGTACTCCGTCTGGCAAAGTCCACATGTATAGCTGCCATTTGTGTTGTTGAAAAAAGCTATTTACAATGAAGAAGTCATTTGTCTTGGAAAAATTCTATCATGTGATCTCCAGTATCATTTTTATCACCAAGGCCATATTTTCTGACTACTGGTGATTTGTTTTGGTGTCCATCTTTTGCATTCTATTCACCAGTGATAATTAACACATGTTTTTTGCATGTTTGGTCAATTTTAGACTGCACAAGTTGGTAAAAATCTTCAATTTCCTCATCTTTGGCTTTGGTGGTTGGTACAAAAATTTGAGTAATAGTAGTATTGACTGGTCTTCCTCGTAAGCATATGTATATTATCACAGACAGCATTATACTTTAGAATAGATCTTGAAACATTCTTTGTGATGATGAATGTGACACCATTCTTCTTCAATTTGTCATTCCCAGCATCATATATCATATAATTGTCTGATTCAAAATGGCCAAAACAGTCCATTCCAGCTCACTAATGCTATAATTGTATATTGATCTTTATGTGTTCTATTGCATTTTTGACAACTTCCAAATTTCCTAGATTCATACTTCATACATTCCATGTTCTGAATATTAATGGATATTTGCAGCTGTTTCTTCTCATCTTGAGATGTGCCACATCAGCAAATGGAGGTCCTGAAAGCTTTACTCCATCCACATCAATAAGGGCAGCTCTATTTTGAAAAGGTTGTCTTTCTGCAGTCATATTATGAATGTCTTCCAACCTGAACAGTTCATCTTCCAGCACTATATTGGAGAATGTTTCAGGACTATTCATAAAGTTTTCCAATATTATATCAGACAGTGTTTCAATGCTATTCATAAAAATTTCACTGGTAAATTCTTTGAGAAGTGAATGGCCTCATTCTTTCTCCAAGTTTGTCTTAATCTGGAAACGCCACTGAAACCTGTCCACCATGGGTAACCTTGCTTTAATTTGAAACATGGGTGGCATCACCTCCAGCCTCACGAATCTCAAGCCACCACAGTATGATAAACTGACCAACAAGTTTGTCTCCCTTAGTTGTTCCAAGTGCTCTGCCCCTTTCCTGGTCTCCCCCACCCAGCTTTCTTACCCAGCCTGCCCGTGGGGCACAAATAACTGCTTTCTGCTGGTCCTGTGGCTCTCTTACTGGGGTTTGCTCCTACTTAAATATCTATACATGTACATATCAATTTTTCTTCTTCTTTTTTATTTTTTCCATTTGTAATTATTTGCATGTTTCTGGATTTGTATTACTCTTACAACTTTCCATAATGAAAATAATTTATTTTAATTTATCCTACATTACCAATTTTTTTTTTTTTTAGGTTAGTTAAACTTGTGGATAATATACTTACTCTCATGTTTAGAGCCAGGAGTGGGACAGACAGGTAAAAAGACCTTTGGATTGTTTAAGTCTTCAGATATTATACATTATCTTAACAATGGGTAAAGAAATAGGAGAGATTATACATTTAAATGGAAGACCATCTCTGATTCAGAGTGATGTACACATTAAATTATCCTTGTTATTGCCAACGATGTTGTATCTGAAGTTGAATTTTCCCAATTTCTCATAAGTGACAGTTAAGTTATAATCTCAGCATGTTCAGCATGCTTAATGAACTCCTTGGGGAAGCAAGAATATCTGTAACACAATTAACTTCTCATTCTTATGTAAATGAAGAGTTTCAGAGTCCCTGATGGAAGCCTGCTTTTTGGCTACAGTTAGAAAATTTATGCTATTAAATGACACATGGAGCCTCAAGAAGAAATTTAGACTTCACTAATTTTTGCTGTGACATGTGCAAAGTGCTTTGGAGGAAATGTGAAACCCAGTTGTTTAAATGTAGTTGATGAAATAGGGATTATCACCCTTGGCTAAACTGTCATCAGCAGCCTGATTGCTCTTACCATTTTCTGCACTTAACAGAAGGAATATGCAACATGCCTTTCACAGAAAATATTTGCCTTAATATTACCATTTTCTCATTACATAATTGAAGTCATTTATCTCAGATAAAAAGAGCACAATAGAAAAAAAAAGTTTAGAGTTTTGTTTTCTCATTTCTTCTAAAAAGGAATATCCATATGTCCATTCAGCTAATATTTAACGAGTGACTAAAAAGTTTGCTGTTTTCTACAAAAATATTGAAGTTATACTTAAAAGTTGGAGAGTAATTATTTTAAAATGAAGGATATCAATTAGAAAAAAAAATTAAATATATATATTTTAAAAAATATAATGTTAGATATAATTTCAAAAGGAGTTAACACTTCCTACCTTGAAAGAATAGCACATTCTTCTCATATTAAAAGAACTACACAGGTTTTATGAAATCTACATGTTAAATCAAAATCTAGTCAGGGATAGAAGATTGTTTCTTTTATAGACTACAGAAGAGTTATATTTTAAATAAAATCATCTAATAGTTGAAGCCAAAGGGATTAGGTGAGGAGAGGAAACTCAGGCCCGCCCAAAGCAGCAGGACGGGAAAGCAGGATAAAGGGGATAAAAGACAGGAA
>NW_006922067.1:626336-626806 GCF_000298275.1 Orycteropus afer afer
AAAGAAGAATCACCAGTAGTTGGATAATTTGGCCTTGGTGACAGAAATAATGCTGGAACTCACATGGTAAAATTTTGAAAGACCAACGACTAGTTTATTGCAAACACCTTTTTTCAACAACACAAACGGAGGCTGTACACATGGACTTCATCAGATGCAACACACAGGAATCAGATTGACTACATCTGTGGCAAGAGGAGGTGGAAAAGCTCAATATCTTCAGCCAAAACCAGGCCAGGAGTTGATTGTGGAATATATCATCAACTGTGCATATGCAAATTCAACTTGAAGTTAAAGACAATTAAAACAAGTGCAAGAGAGCCAAAGTATGATGTTGAATATATCCCTCCTGAATTTAGAGATCATCTAAAGAATAGATTTGATGCATTGAACACCAACAATCAAAAGCCAGATTAATTATGGGAAGATATCAAGAACATTATCCATGAAGAAAGCAAGAGATCACTAAA
>NW_006922067.1:628491-630944 GCF_000298275.1 Orycteropus afer afer
CCTGGAGGAAGTGCAGCCAGAATTCTCCTTGGAAGCAAGAATGGCCAGACTTCGTCTCACCTATTTTGGTCATGTTGTAAGAAGGGACCATTCCTTGGAGAAGGATGTCATGCTTGATAGGGTGGAGGGTCGACGAAAGAG
The DNA here is from genome assembly GCF_000298275.1 of Orycteropus afer afer. Classification (NCBI taxonomy): domain Eukaryota; kingdom Metazoa; phylum Chordata; class Mammalia; order Tubulidentata; family Orycteropodidae; genus Orycteropus; species Orycteropus afer. The sequence continues at coordinate 628,633 of NW_006922067.1, forward strand.
GGGGAGGCCTTCAACTAGATGGACTGACATGGTGGCTGTGATGATGGGCTCAAGTACAGCAGGAATTGTGGGGCTGGCGCAGGATTGGGCAGTGTTTCGTTCTGCTGTGCATGGGGTCGCTATGAGTCGGAAACAACTCAACGGCACTTAAGAACAACAACAATAGTTGAAGTGGTATCTGAGGATTCAATCCTTGAAGAAATGTATCATGCTTTGTAAAATATAAAGCCATGTAAAAAGGGAAGCCCCTCAATGAGATATATTGACACATTGGCTACAATGATGGACTCAAGCAAAGAAAGGATTATGAGGATGGTGCAGGACTGGTCTATGTTTTGTTCTGCTCTACATATGGTCACTGTTAGTCATAAGGGACTCAATGGCACCTAACAACAACAACAGTAGCAAAAATAAATCTTAAAAAAAATAGTTTATATGTGAAGAAGCAAATGGACCCCTGAACAGAGTACCCATGTGCTCCCAGGTATTCTGCCTAAGCTTTGGGACCAATTTTCTTCTCAAGGCACAGATTCTGGTATTTAAATATTTGTTAAAGAGTTTTCAATGTATCTGTCAATTTTTGTAAGTTGCATTCCAGTGGATTTTGACTCATGGTGACCATGTGTGTGCACAATAGAATGGCTCCATAGGGTTTTCAAGAGGGTGACCTGGGGGAAACAGGGCATCAGTGTTTTTCTTTTGCAGTGTCACTGTGTGGGTTTGAACTGCAAACCTTTGGACTATTATCTAAGTGCTTAACTATTTGTATCACCCAGGGAATACTGAGGCTAAATATAAAATATTCCTAATATTTGGAAATAGCATTGTCATTGCTAAAATGTAATTCTATGTGTAATGGATCAGAACAAATAAGACATCATTTTATAAAGGAAAAATGGTTTTTAGATGCTTAATGTCTTCTGTAGCCTGATGGTATAGATTAAATGCACCCTGAATCATCAGAATTGTACAGTAATTTCAACAAAAAAAAAAAAAAAAAAGAAGACAACTGGACCAATAAGCCACATCATGATAGATGAAGAAAAGACCGAAGTTGTCAAAGACTTCACAGTAATTTCAACAAAAAAAAAAAAAAAAAAAGAAGAAGAAACATAGGACAACTAGAGAGACAACTATTACTCATGTCACTTTCTGCACCTTTTAGGATGGGTTTGTCTCTACTCAGGGCTCCATATGTTTATCCTAAGCAGTAAGTGTCTATTAAACAGGTGAGCAATCTTTCTTACAGGAATGTCATTAAGTATGTACTTCATATGTTTGTTTTCTTTTGGTCTGATTCCACGTTCTCCATCAAGCATACTTTCTGGTTTAATGGAAATATTATTTAAATATGATGGAGTGTATTGCTACTGTGACCTTATCTAGTGAAATGAATCTGCTAGCCTTGTATTGATAATTTAGGTTTCTGAGAATGGAAGACTGAGGCCTCAAACCTAGGAATTGATAAATCAATCATTAAGTTAATGGCATTCTGTAGGAATCTATTACTGAAGCCAGTTGGCTTTGGCCAGTCATATCTTTGTCTTGTTTATCATTATTTTATAATTTCCACTTAGAATTTATGTGCTTTTAAGGGGTACTCTCCAAAGTCACTTTGTTTTTAAAAATGTGAAGATTAAATGCAAGATAGTTTTTTAAAAAATCTATAATTATAGAGCTTCCTGAAAGAAAATTCAGATACCAAAAGAACTAGATGGTGCCTGGCTAACAATATTGAACACTCAGGAAAGGATCAAATCTGGAGATCCTGGATAGAGTGGGAGGTAAATGTGGAAAAAAATCCAAAATCTCAATAATGACCAGGGTTACTGGTCAAATGAAATCTGGCAAGATCCTCAATACTATGGCTCTGAAATACATTCTGCACCTGGAATAAAATGCACTCCCAGGGGCTGGCTCTCAGCCCAATAGTTAACAAGATGTACACGTGGACCACTCAATCCAGACTGACGCACCCACATACTCCATGGTAATACATCCTTTACAGCAATAGACCACGGGGCACCAGAGGAGCAACATTCATATGGAGGAAATGCAGGACAATGCAGGAGTGCATAACTATGAGGGGTACAGGGGGAATGTTATAGGGTAGAGGGGGAGGAGACTGGGTTAGGTTTGGATATGGTGAATGGGGATTGAAACTAAATGAACATATAATGTTGAATGTAAAACAAGCTCTTAAAATTAAAAAAAAAAAAAGATTAAAAAATAAAATACTCAGATCCGTTCAGTATGAAGACAAAATATAAAACATATAGCTAGAAATTTAAATTTGTGCATGTTCCCTGAAA
>NW_006922067.1:631044-634050 GCF_000298275.1 Orycteropus afer afer
GTAAAACAAGCTCTAAAAAAAAAAAAAAAAAAAAGATTAAAAAATAAAATAAAAAGAAAAGCAAGATAAAAGCATATTACTTCCCTCACTAGGAATAAGGGCTTTTATTTATTTATTTATTTATTTTGAAATGAGTTGGATTCCTAGAATCCTCCAGAGCAGGTCAATGAGGTTTTTAATGGACTATTACTGAGAGTCCCTTTATTTTCATATATTTGAACAATTATCTTGCCTGTCCTGTACAAAGTCTTTCACAGGTTGAGCAAATAATTGATGAGGTAAATTTATCCATACAGACTTATTCTGATACATAGAAGAGAATTCATTGAATTTTTGAAAATCACAGTTTTGATTATGCTAATGAATAATATTTCTAGGCAATGATTGATAATGACTGCTAACATCACAAAAAATACGCAGTTATTATATTCCCCTGATTAAAATTCACAACTCCTACTCAGATGTATTTTTCTGAAAACAAAAAGAGTTAGCATTGATTAAGATCTTACATTTACTATAAGTTTAAAGAAAATAAAGGAGATAGAGAAGTACATCAATGTATCAAACAAAACACAAAAATGCTTCAGCATAGTTTTCCATTGAATATATGTACCATACATAGTTTGGTTATCCATTCTTCTGTTGATCAACACCTAGATTGTTTCCATTTTCTGCTGGTGTAAATAGTGCCACAGTTAACATGGGTGTGCATATATCTTTCCTTGTCCTTTCTCTCACTTTTTTAGGATATAGGTGGCAAGGTGGCCACATCTTCTGAGCTCCTGCAACTGCACAAGAGGAGGACAGAATAACCATCAGTAGCTCAAGGCCTCTTCTTGCCAGGCCAGACATGCTGCCTCCCTCTAGCCCTTTCACCAAACCTGACACCTACCATTCCTCCTGCAACACTCATCACCTTTCTGCGGGGTTCGATAATTCATTGCAGTGGCCACACAGAAGTCATAGATTATGGGGATTATTAGGGAAACACCAGGCTACAATTCAAGTTCAGGAAAATCGCTCAGTCTCTCTCAGCCCACTATCTCTCAGCCAACAGTCTCTCACAGTTTCTCTCCCAGCAGTTCATGTCTCTTGGTGTCTCACTCAGCAATGTGTGCTTCTTGTGTCTCTTTCCCAGCAGTGTGTGTCTCTCAGGATCGCATGTCACATGATCCTTCTCAGCCAGCAATCAGAGAGGCGGCCTTCTCAGCCAGTAGTCAGAGAAACATCTGCCTCTAGGAGGCCTCCTTTTGAGTCTGGCAGAGTGGCCAAACTAGCCAATCATAACATCAGAATTCTAAACACCTGTGAGAGAGCGAACATCCCAAAACATTGCTTTGTCCCATGCCCAACAGAAATACCCTAGGTGGACAACTTTTACAATCAGGAGCTCCTCAGTTGCTCACAGAAACTTCCACCACTGAGTTTACAAAGACTTATGGCTAGAAAAGCCACGCCAGGTATTTTACTACACCACAGATATATACTTAGTAACGGAATTGCTGGATTAAATAATATTTTGTTGTTGTTGTTGTTGTTTGCCGTCGAGTCGGCCCCGACATGTAGCGACCCCTCCCTGGGTTTCCGAGGCAGTATCACTATGGAAGTAAGATTGCCCAACTTTCCTTCCGAGGAGTGGCTGGTGGGTTTGAACCACCAGCCTTCTGGTGAGCAGTCAAGTGCCTTAGGCACTATGCTACCAGAGCTCCTAAATAATATTTTAATTCCAACTTTTTAAGGAACTTCCATACTGCTTTCCACAGTGGTTTTATCATTTTACAGTCCCACTAGCAGTGTATGAGATCCCCAATCTCTCCATATCTTTGTCAGCATTTGTTGTTTTCTGTCTTGTTGAACTTTGATGGGGCAAAATGGTATCTCGTTGTTCTGATACTATGTAACACTAAAAAAATGATGTAGAGTCTGCATAACACAGCATAATGTGGATGAACTTGGAGGACATTAATCTGAGCAAAACATGTCAATCACAGAAGGACAAATATTGTATTAGTTCATTATTGTAAAAAGTCAAGAAGAATGCTTCAGCAAATCTCAGAACCCTTTCCAGCTATCTCAATATCTAAACTGTTTACATAATAATATTAAGCTGTTTTCTTTCTTTTTCACTCTATAGACATTTTCATTGATGTTGACAATATAGTGTTGGGTAAAACTGCTGCCATTTTGTGACAAATTAAGACAGTAGCATCAAATTGTACCAGGAGTCATTTATATTTGTCATCATCACACACATTTATTAAATAAAAATATGTTTCATATATGAAAGTCTTCAATGGAGCAATAACAATTGCTAATTTGAATTAAACTCTGATCTTTGAATTTAAAAATTATGTGTAACAAAAATAAAGCATGCATATAGTTATGTTGCTGCATGCTGAACTATAATGTTCTTAAGTAAAATCAATGTATACTTGTACATTTTGTGAGCTAAACTAGCTCCTATTTTCCTGTAACCCAAATTTCACTTGGAAAAATAACTGAGTCAAACTCTGGGCATTCAGAAATGGACACTTGGTAGGAATTTCTTAAAAATAAGCAAAGTAAGCCTGTCAGTTCAAGGAAAACAACTGTTTCTAATGGAAAAAAAGGTGAAATTTGAGCTTATAAGTAAAAAATAATAATTTTGCAAACTTTGAATCTGCTAGAGTGACTTTGACAGTTTCACAATATTTATTGTCTTCTGAAGTGATAAGCAGTGATTCTAATGAAAATAATTTGGGGGTATCATATAATGATTTCAAAATTTGGAAAATCCTCTCAATTCAGTGAATCAATGTTTTCCAAATTTCCATTCATATTTCAAAATAAGTAAAGAGTGAAAGACCAATGGTTTACATGTAACAGACTACATAAAGTTCATTGATACAGCTAAAATTTGCAACTGAAACTAACCTTTATGTAACTACTGCTTGTCATGACTAGAGTAGTAACAAAGAAGAGTATCTACAGTTACCTGAAAAGCCAAGTAAAATGCTTCTCACATTG
>NW_006922067.1:634150-636750 GCF_000298275.1 Orycteropus afer afer
TATAACAGAGTTGATGGAGAAGCAGATATGAGAAATCATCTTTCTTCTGCTAAGCCAGATACTGAACAGATTTTCCAAACTATGAAATAATAACTTTGTTTTTCCTAATTTTTTGTATAGCTATTTTTCATAAAGCATTATTTTTTCTTAACATGTACAGTATCTTAAAAACTTCTGTGAAATTTATTTAAATTTAGAAATAAATCTTTAAAATATGCTCTATATTAATTTCTAATATGCTAAATATTAATATATATAATCCATAGAAAGAAAAGCTCTTTCTGCTTTTAAATACTTTTCACGTTGTTAAAGTTCCTGAGACCAAAATGTTTGAGAATTGCTGCTATCAAAAGACATACGAACTGTGAAAGTTTGCACAAATGACCTGATTCTTTGCAACTCTTGTAAGTTACCATTTCACATGTAACTTTTTAGTGTTTTCTCACTATAATGGAACCTGAATCCTTTCCTTATTTCTGAATTGGATTAGGACTTAATTTTTTAACTTGGAGAATGATATGCTACCAGACCTGATGGAATCAAGGACTGAAACAAACAAACAGACAAATAATTGTTCAATTCTTTCCTTTCTTTAAAGTCTGTCATTGAAGTAAGAACATCTTGGCCTGGCCTACAGGGTACTGGAGGAGAATGTGAAACTCATGGACCAAAGCTTAATCAAAGTAAATGTATCCAGCCTTGATGAGCTAACCTCTAGCCAAATCCCGGCAGTAGGATTTTAGCCTAGACCAAAAATCAAACCCACTGCGGTTGAGTACATTCCGACTCACAGTGACTGTTTCTTAGGTTTCCAATGCAGTTTTTTTTTTTTTTTTTTTTTTTTTTTTTTTTATGAAAGTAGATTGCCGGGTCTTCCTTCCAAGGAGTGGCTGATGGATTTGAACCACCAGCCTTCTGGTTAGCAGTCAAATGCTTTAGACACTACGACACCAGAGCTTCTGGATTTTAGACTAGCTAAAATTAAATAAAAACATAGTCATTGAGTTTTAAGGTTTGTTTTACAATTAAAAAAAAACAACACTGATTACAAACAGATATTAAATAAAAAACAAATTTATGCTGCTTAGATATTGAAAGGAAAACAGAAAAAAATAGTAACAATAATTTGAATATTACAAGTCCTTTAGGGAAATTTGAAAATTGACTGCTTGTTTATGTTAATATGTACTATCACTTTCCTACCGCTCCAAAAAAAAAAAAAAAACAACTGCTATCGAATTGATTCCAATTCATAGCAACCTATAGGACAGAGTAGAACTGCCTCATAGGGTTTCGAAGGCTGTAAATCTTTAGAGAAGAAGACTGCCCCATTTATTCCCCAGAGCAGCTGTTGTTGTTGTTGTTGTTATGTGCTGTGGAGTCAAACCCGACTCATAGCGACCCCTCCTTGGGTTTCTGAGGCAGTATCACTACGGAAGTAGGATTAGTAATCCCCAACCTTTTGATTAGCAGCCAAATGCCTTAACACTAAGCAACCAGATTTCCTATTACTTTCTTAGGTGTGTAAAAAAAAAAAAAAAATTAATTGTATTGTGATTTGGGTGCAAATTTACAAAGAAAATTTCTTTTACATTCAACTGTTTGTGTGCATTTGATTTCACCCCCTAATTACCATCCCCAACCATAACAAACTTTCCTCCCTTCCTGTCCCCTTGTGTCATTATGTTATTTTAAACAAATTTTCTTCGATTTTACCTATGAAACTCTATTATGTTTGAATTATTATGGAGATGGGAAAATTGGGTAGGGATATACTTTAAGCAAGGAGCAATGGTGCTACAGTGGTTAAAGTGCTCGGCTGCCAATCAACATGTCAAGCAGTTTGAACCCATCAGGTGCTCTGCAGGAGAAAGACATGATAGTCTGCTTCCAGAAAGATTTACACATTTGGAAATTTATCAGGAAGTTCTGCTTTCTCCTACAGGGTCATTATAAGTTCAAATAGACTTAATTTAAGCACGTGTATCCTTGAATTGATAACTATTGAATTTATGATAAGTATATGGAGGTTCATGAAATTATTTTTTCTCCTGTTGAATATACTTATAAATTTCTGTAACATATAGGCAAAATAACAATCCATGGCACAATGGCAGAGAAGGTATATAGATATTTTTGCCATGATAGTAAATCATTTCACATGGAAGCTGGTGAATTAGCTACAGAAATAACATAAACACTGCACATGGACAGAAGAATCCAAACTTTATTATCACATGTATACTGAGAAATGTAGTATTTTTGACTGTAAAAACCAAGACTCTGAAGTCAAAATACATTTTTCCTATTTTAGTCACTCATTAATCCAGTGATCAATCCTGTGATCCTGTGATAATCCTATGTAACTTTTTGAGTCACAGTTAACTAGCATAAAATGGGTATAATAAGATATACTTTGCAAAATTAATGTGTGAGTTAAATGTCATAACACAACCAGGATAGTACATGGCAAGTAGCATTTATTCAAAATTTAAAGCTATTAGTACTAATATTATGTTTGACCTATAATGTTTGTAGGAACTCTGAAAGTATAGTGCCTAAGGCATTTGACTTTTATTTTATTATTTTTTTTTTTTTCC
>NW_006922067.1:644240-659805 GCF_000298275.1 Orycteropus afer afer
GATTATCTTCTGTGTCTGTGTTAATTGGTTTCCCTTTTCTTTGTTGAAGAGGGTCTGTGCAATCCTTCTGCCTAGTCCGCCATCTTGCCCCGCCTCCGGCATTTGACTTTTAAACAGAAGACTGGCAGTTCAAACCCACCAGCCACTCCTCTGAAGGAAGATTGGGCAATCTACTTCCGTGGTGACACTGCCTCGGAAAAGAAAGGAGGGGTCACTATAGGTCGGGTTCGACTGGACAGCAGTGAGTTTGGTTTTTTGGTTATTATGTTTATGGTACATACAGGGATGTTCAGCTTCCAATTTCTTGGGGAAAAAAAAAAAAAAAAAAAGAAAACCTTATGCTTTAAATCTCACGATATCTGTAAATTTCATGGTATCTTAAATCTCTGTAGTATCTGATACAAAGCAAATGAAAATTAACATTTAACTTGGGATGAGAGATACAAAAGCATGTCTCTATATTTTTAGGTTACATTGATAGCTAGAATCCTAATTTAAATGAACTCAGGAATGTAAATGAATAATCTTGGAGAATGACAATATACTAATTTTAAACTCTCTTCACTACATTGCACTCCTTCTTTCTATATATTTATTTCTACCTCATGGATGCTTTTTCTCCCAAGGCAAAAACATCAATTACCTTTTCCAATTTTTGAAAGTCTGATTGCCAAACACTTTAAAATAACAGCTGGTTGAAAATCCAACCAAAATTTTTATTTTGTGTTTGTTTTAATGTTTTTAAAAGCTTTCAATATGCTTATCAGCATTTTCAATCTTTAAGTGTATACTTCAGAACAAACTAGAGAAGTTCAACTTATAAACAAACAATTAAATTTATATATTTGTATACTTAAGAATGTAGGTCATCTTAGGGTAAACGCTGTAAAAGTATTTTACCAACTTCCATGATTCAAACAGGAGGTTGAGAAACAGAAATAGCGAAATATCTTCAAAGTGTCCATTTTTATCTCCAAGCTGACGGTTGTATATTATTTTAATGTGTATTTTTAAAAATATTTAAGAGCATTCAATTATATTATAGGAAAAAAAGATAAATAAGTAAGGAGAACAAATAAAGAGAAGAGATGGAACTAAGGATAGATAATAAATAGTTTGTGAGACACAGTGAACCTCAAAAGCTGTCTTAAGTTTAGAAAGTCATCTGCAAGATGTGATAGAGAATAAATATGACATACGTGAGTTGAGCTGAGAAGAAGGTAAGAAATAAATTAATATTAATCATATGTAACAAAGGATAACAGAAACAAAGAAATCTTAAATATTCATAAGACACAGATAATGTCACTTCCAGATTAACAGTTGTTGTTGTTGTTGTTATGTGCCGTCGAGTCAGCCCCGACTCATAGTGACCCCTCCTTGGGTTTCCAAGGCAGTATCACTACTGAAGTAGGATTGCCCAACCTTCCTTCCGAGGAGTGGCTGGTTTAAGACATCCTTAAACTGGCCACCCAATGGTGACATCCACTCGATCCTCTGTCCAAAACAGAAATACCATCATAGCTGTTCATCATGTTATCTGCAAATTACAGTTTTCACCAGATGTGCTCAACCCTATCCCTACTGTTGAGAAAATATGTTTGGCTTATGATACCTTCAGGCTCTGAGGCCTATGACTATCGGCTCAGATCTTCAGAATTATACCAGTAGGAGGAAAGGCTGATGCAGTAGAGAGAGGAGCAGGACAAGTTCACACCACACAACACAGAATTCAGGCAGTGTGCTTCTTCTACCTCTCTTGCACACTATCCTAAACATAATCACCTACCTTTCTTAATTTATTTTCCTTTGTTTCTTTCTCTGCTTTAAACTGATTCAGTATACCATGCAATTCAAAAGTTTTAATTTATATATGATTCTTTCTCTTCTGTAACATCTGCAATAATCTGCCTAGTGGTGTAGTTGTCCAAAAGTATTAACATGCTTTTTGTGTTCAGTTTCCACATAAGTGTGTATGTGTGTGTGTATGTATACATTTTTTTTTTTTTACTTTACTTATAAGAGGTCTTACTATTGCAGTGGGTTAAGTGCTCAGCTGCTAACTGAAAGATTCATAGTTCATACTCATCAGATACTCCTTGGAATAAAGTTGTGGCAGTTGGCTTCCGTAACGATTTACAGCCTTGGAAAACCTATGGGGCAATTCTGCTTTGTCCTACAGGCTCCTTATATTTGAAATCAACAGAAAGGCAGTGAATATTTATATTTAAAATAACATAAGTTATAATATTTCTAGGAAAGCATATTTTATGAGTAAATCAGGAACCTACAAAATGTTAAGTGGCTAAATTTTATCACTTTATTACAAGAAAGGAGTTAAATTTATCTTTATTCCTCTTAAATATCTGAACCAGACCTTGGTTTTCAAACAAGTAGTATTTGCAACACAGCTCATTTGAATTCCAATGTATTTTTTAAAAATTTTATTTAATTTTCTTAAATAGCACTAGATGGGGCTTTTTATCATATGTATATAATAAAATGCTATGATGATCTATTTATGATATTATCACTAATCTTAACTTTTCACTTTATTCAGAAGTTTGGTTATATTGATCTTTAACCTCTGATATATGCTGCAATGTGCTTGAAACAGATGTATTACATTTTCTTTTGCATTTCTCCTAGATTATCCAGGAGCTGTGCAAATAGGCATAAAACACATTTTCATTGGCCACTATGCTTGATGGATAAAATAAAATTCATTTTAGCAAGTGTAAGTTAACTTGCTAAAGAAAAAAGTGAGAGAGAGAGAGAGAGAGAGAGAGCTGGGGAGGGAAGGACAAAATTAAAAAGGACAGAATAGTAGACCATACACTACAAAGGAATTTCAAACAATAATTTTTACCAGTTACTAAGCATTGAAATATATGTACCAGAAAATACAATATAACAAATATATTTTTAAATATTATAAATATGATGAAACACATGTTTTAAAATATTCAAGAACATGGGTTCAAAATGACATGAAATGAAAATAATGGCCAATTTGCTATGAAATTCATCACATGATTTGATGCACTCATGTTATAAAATACTTTGTTGTATTTTAAAGCACTTATGAGCGCTTCTGAAAAATATTCTATTCTCTTATATACCTTGCATTAAACCCAATAGATCTATAAAAGGTTTTTATCCAGTGTGCTAAAGATGATAAAACTAACTTTATAATTGAACTTTTCATTTCACTTCAGCATTAACTACTCTTATAAAGATCACTTAGGGAATGTGATTTTTATATTTTTTCCAAATACCAAATTTCTTTTCTGAAATCTTAATGACTCTTTTGTGAAAGATTATTTTAAATCTCATTTAAAGCTATTAGATTTCTCTGATGAATATTTTAGAGATGTGTCCCAAGGTACTCTTAAAATTAAAAGAAAAAAAGAAACTTAGGAAGAAATTCTTTTTATGTCAAGAAAGTGAATTGTGTATTTATTTTATTCAAAGTCATTTTAATGAAAGCATAGTTCAGGTACAATTTTAGATAGCAATCAACGAAAATGTATATACCACTGTATATGCCAGTCACCATTGTCATTCTGTGCTGTCTAGTCGAGTCTGACTCACAACGACCCTCTCTATGTATATACCAGTAACTAGTATTTATTAACCTACCACCTGGTTGTCAGTTTGTTGTACTGTAAGCACTTGCCTGTTGCTATGATGCTAGAAGTTATGCCACTGGTATTTCAAATACCAGCAGGTTCACCCATGGAGGCCAGTTTTCTGTAAAGCTTCTAGATTAAGATAGATTAGGAAGAAAGGCCAGGAAATCTGCTTCCTTGAAGTAGCCAATGAAAACTTTAAGAATCACAATAGAATATTGTCCAGTATAGGCTGGAAGATGAGTCCCCTCAGTTAGCGGGCACTCCAAAATACACAGTGGTTACACTGATGGATTCAAACATATCAATGACTGTGAAGATGTGAAGATGACACATGGCTGAGCAATTTTTTTTTTTTTTCTGTTGAAAATGGTGTTAGTTGCTGACTTAATGATAACTAACAAAAAAAGATGTTTAGTAAAAGTTAAATAAATAGTGTAGATAAATTTGAAAGCTACATTAAAAAAAATTATTATATAAAACTTAAAACCATTGTTGCATACTGTTTCTATTCATTTTATTGAAAATATTGTAATTAAAGTTTTGATGAAGATTAGTATGCAGCTTTCTATAATGAAAGGCAAGGGTTTCAAACAATGTACAAAGTCTAAATTTTAGTTATTAACCACATTGCCTATAAAGATGGCAAATTTGAATATTACAGTTATTACTATAAATTCAATCTACTTTTCTGAGTTGGCAAAGTATATCTCTAGTGTATATATGGAGGGCAAAGTTTCAGGAAAAAAAAATGCTCTATAAACTTCACCCCAAAAAAGTTAAAAACAGGCCTAATTAGAAATCAAAACTGATATGGGAATATCAGTTTACAATGAAAAAAAAAATAACATCTAATGTTGTTGTTGTTTTTGTTATTTGCCGTTGAGTCAGACCCAAATCATAGTGAGACCCCTCCTTGGGTTTCTGAGGCACTATCACTATGAAAGTAGATTGCCGTATCTTCCTTCTGAGGAGTGGCTGGTGGGTTTGAACCACCAGCCTTCTGGTTAGCAGTCAAGTGCCTTAGGCACTAGGCTACCAGAGCTCCTTTGCTATAGCATATCATTAATTTGACAGTAATATGTATGATATGTAGATCTTTCAAAAGTCTTCATATATTTTACTGATAAATATAATTTTCCTGACAGGATTTAGGAAAAAACAAAATTCTATTCACTATTGATGACTCAAAAAAAAACCAAAATCAAACTCACTGCCATCAAGTTGGATTTAACTCATAGGGGTTTCCGAGGCAGTATCACTGCAGAAGTAGATTGCCCAACCTTCCTTCTGAGGAGTGGCTGGTGTGTTTGAACCGCCAGCCTTCTGGTTAGCAGTCAAATGTCTTAGGCACTATGCCACCAGCACTCCTTAAGGATAACTCAGGAATATATAAATGTTGGATACCAAAAACCAAAAATACAAAAATCACTGAGATTGAGTCAAATTCGTCTCATAGCAACCACTTTGGTTCCTAAGGTGGTATCTCTAGGAAGTAGATTGCCCAGTTTTCCTTCCAAGGAAGTGGCTGGTAGGTTTGAACCACCAGCCTTCTGGTTAGCAGTCAAATGCTTTTAGGCACTATGCCATCAGAACTCCCTAAAATGCTGGATAAATAATTATTAATGCAATTAATTGAGAATTACAAGCAAAATACACTTTAGCCAAAAGCTCATATTATTTTTTTCACAAGAATGATCATGATTTTTTTAACTGCATTTATTCATGTTTGTACAGTGGAAAGCTTGTTAATAAGAATTCAAAGGATACAATATTAGGGAAATTTATGTGGAAGAAAACAGTAAATTACTTCTGTCTGAAATTTAATAAGCAGTCTTTGTAAAAGCAATAGTTAACCATACTAAACCAGTAAAGCAATTTCATAGATGGAATCATATTTTCACACCAAAATACCATTTCTATATTAAAGGAGGCATTTGATATATTATTTTTTTTCTTTGTTTTGGATGGACTTGTTTAGAAATAATTATAATTTTGGAAAAATTGCTTCACATAGTCTAACTTCTTTGCTTTATGGATATGTGCAGAATGAAAGTTTGTAAAGTAAGCTTTTACTTCATAAAGTTGTTCTAGTTTATTTTTAAATGTTTACTTAATAGCTTAATAGGCCTGCCCATTGTTTGGGTGAGTTCAGTTCCAGGCTTGAAGTGTGACTAAGGGCCATTATCTCAGGATTCCTCTTGTCTCTATCAGACCAGTAATCATGGTCTGATTACTGGTCCATGGAACCATGGTCTGATTACTGTCTATCAGACCAGTAATCATGGTCTGATTACTGGTCCATGGAACCATGGTCTGATTACTGGTCTGAGTTTTTTTCAACATTTTTTATTTTTTTCCCATGTTTTGTCCACTCTAACCAATACCTCCCATTATCCCTTTCATAGTAGCCAGCAACTTGTTCTTCCTGTTTCATGGGAGGCTGAAATTTGTGTGGGTCATTAGTCCTTTGGACTAATTGTTTCTTCACATATTTGAATGCCTTTATTCTGGATGGAGACCAATAATTACACCTTAGGTGGGCACTCACAAGCTTTTTTTTTTTTTTTTAATTGTGATTTGGGTGAAAGTTTACAGAGCATATTCATCTCCCATGCAGCAGCTCACATACACTTTGTCTCATGACATTGACTGCAATTTCCCACAATGCAACAGTTCCTCTCCCACTTCCTCCCCATAGTTACCTCTTCCTTGTAACCTTCCCTCCATGTACACCTGCCCCCTGAGCTATCTCCCTGTGCATACACAGTCCTTCTATTCTCTCATGGATGTTTTTCTCCAAAGAGTGTATCTACCTAATGTAAATGTTCAGGTCATATGCCTATCATTTGTTTGGCTGGAAGCTATAGGTATAGATTCAGTTATGGACCTGAAGGGCAGCTTGGGGCCATAGTCTCAGTGGTTCCATCAGACTCTATCAGATCAGCAAGCCTGTTCCCTTTGTTTATTTATTTATTTATTTTAATTATTTTGAGTTTTGTTCCACATTATTCTCCCACTCTATCTAGGATCTCCTACATAGATCCCCCTCTGAGTGGTGGACAGTGGTAGCTAGGCACCATCTAGTTCTTCTGATTTCTGAGTCACAAAGGCTGAGGATTGCATGGTGTACCAGTCACTTGAATTAATTGTTTCCATGTTTTTTTGTTTTGTTTTGTTTTCTTCATTGTTCTTTGCTCTGGACAAGGAGACACCCATCATCGTATCTAGATGGCCACTTGCAAGCTTTAAAGATCCCAGTTGCTACTTGCCAAAGTAGGATGTGGGACCATGTTTTTGTGTATAGTACGTTATGCCAATTGAGCTTGATGTCTCTCGCTCCTATGGTCCCAAGTGCACAGGCCCAACTACTTACTCCCTCTGGGTAGCTGGCTGTGGCCAATAAGTCTTGTCCCTTGTCAACTCTACTATAATACCTGTAAATTCTTACAGAATATACAAATACACATTGTCTGCCAACCCTATATATGGCCATGGGCACCCTACCTCCTCCATAGATATACCTAATAGCTCAGCCTGTCTACACATCTATCCACCTGTATATCAATGTTTGCCTTCACTGACAACACAGTACTGTATGGGCAAAAGGGTTCATTTTCATTGTCTGTACCTACCATGCACCTCTTTATGTCTTCCTCTTCCTGAATGCCACTGTGTTGATCACTCACATTTGGTACATTGTCCTTCTCTTTACCCAAATCGATACTTGTCTCTACCTATCTAACACTGTTTCCTCCCCTCCCGTCCCCTCCCACCCTTGGTAACCAACAAAGAAAATTTCCTTCCATATGTAAACCTTTCCTTGACTTTTTATGATAACAAACTAATACAATAGTTGTCCTTCTATGATTGACTTATTTCACTCAGCGTAATGTCCTCCAAGTTCATCCATGTTATATGGTGTTTTGCAGAGTCTATGTCATTCTTTAAGGTTGCATAGTATTCCATTGTGTGTATATACCATAGTTTGGTCATCCATTCTTCTGTTGATGAGCACCTAGGATTTTTTTTTTTTATTCATCTTTTGGTTATTGTAAATAGTGCTCAGATGAACATGGGTATGCATATGTCTGTTCTTGTCCTGGCTCTCACTTCTTTAGGATATATACCTAGTAATAAAATGGCTGGTTCAAATGGTATTTTTAATCCCAACTTTTTAAGGAATCACCATACCACTTTCCACAGTGGTTGTATCATTTTACAGTCCCACTAGCAGTGTATGAGAGTCCCAATCTCTCCTCATCCTCACCAGCACTTGTTATTTTCTGTTTTGTTTAACATTGCTTCTAGTGTTGGGGCAAGATGGTATCTCATTGTTGTTTTGATTTGCATCTCTCTAACGACTAAAGGTCCTGGGCATTTTTTCATGTTTGTTGGCCACTTGAATATATGCTTTTGTGAAATGTCTATTCACGTCTTCTGCCCATTTTTC
Organism: Orycteropus afer afer; assembly: GCF_000298275.1. Classification (NCBI taxonomy): domain Eukaryota; kingdom Metazoa; phylum Chordata; class Mammalia; order Tubulidentata; family Orycteropodidae; genus Orycteropus; species Orycteropus afer. Next base: position 652,326 of record NW_006922067.1, read on the forward strand.
AATTGGATTGTTTTTTGTTGTTGAGGTGTTGGAGTTTTCTGTAATTCTATAGATAAGTCCCTTGTCAGATATGTCATTGCTGAATATTTTCCCCAATCTATAGGTTCTCTTTGGACTCTTTTGGAGAAATCTTTGGGAAAACATAAAAATTTAATTTTCAGAAGACATCATTCATCTAGTTGAGCTTCTGCTGTTTGTGCATTTTGAGTTATGCTTGATAGTCAATGTATGCCATATATTAGGCCCCATAAATTGGCCCCTAGTTTTTCCTTAAGGATATTTATAGTTGTAGGTTTCACATTTAAGTCTTTTATCTATCTGGAGTTAGTTTTTGTGTATGGCGTGAGGTACAGATCTTGTTTCATTTTTTTCAAACAGATATCTACTTTTCCCAGCTACATTTATTAAACAGACACTTAAGGGATTTTGGCCTTTTGTCAAAGATCAGCTGACCACAGGTCACTGGATCTATTTCTGGGTTCTCAATTCTATTCCACTTTTCTATGTGTCTGTCATACCAATACCAGACAGTTTTGACTACTTTGGCTGTATAGTAGGTTTTGAGATCCCGGAGTATGAGACCTCCTACTTTGTTGTTCTTCTTCAATGCTTTGCTTATCCAAGGTTCTTTCCTTTCCTAATGGTTAGTGATTGGTTTTCCATATCTTTGAAGAATGGTGATGGGATCTGGATTGGGATTGCACTGCAAGTATCAATTGCTTTGAGTATAATTGACATTTTCACAATGTTCGGTCTTCCTATCCACGAGCATGGGATGTTCTTCCATTTATGTAGATCTCTTATGGTTTCTTAACTAGTGTTTTATAGTTTTCTTTGTACAGGTCTTTTGTGTCTCTGGTAAGATTTATTCCCAAGCATTTTATTTTTTTGGTAACTATTGTAAATGATTTTGATATCCTCATTTATTTTTCAGCAATCTTGTTGCTGATGTAAAGGAATCCAACTGATTTTTGTAGGTTGATCTTGTATCCTGCCATGATGCTAAATCTCTCAATTAGTTCCAGTAGATTTTTGACAGAGTTTCTTGGGTTTCCTAGGTATGGGATCATATCATCAGCAAATAAGGATAGTTTGACTTCTTCCCTAACAATTTGGATGCCTTTGATCTCCTTTTCTTGCCTTATTGCCTTGGCTAGGCCTTCCAGTGCAACATCTAGTAGAAGTGGTGACAGAAGACATTTTTGTATGGTTCCTGTTCACAAGGGAAATGGTTTCAGTCTCTCTCCATTGAAAATAATGTGTACTGTTAGTTTTGTATATATGCCCTTTATTATGTTGAGGAATGTCCCTTCTCTTCCTATTTTGCTGAGAGTTTTTATCAGGAATGGGTGTTGAATTTTATCAAAAGCCTTTTCTACATTGATTGATATGATCATGTGGTTCTTTTTCTTTTTTTTTATTTATGTGGTGGATGATGTTGATTGTTTTTCTAATGTTGAACCATCCTTGCATACCTGATATGAACCCCACTTGGTCATAATGATTTATTTTCTTGATATGTTGTTGGAGTTTACTGGCTACAATTTTGTTGAAGATTTTTACATCTAAATTCATGAGGGATATTGCTCTATAGTTTTCCTTTTGAGTGATGTCTTTTCCTGGTTTTGGTATCAGGATTATGCCTTGCTTCATAAAATGAATTTGGGAGGATTCTGTCCTTTTCTCTGTTTTGGAATAGTTTGAGTAGGATTAGTGTCTTTTCTCTGAATATTTGGTGTTCTCTGGTGAAACCATCTGGGCCCAGACTTTTATTTTGTTTGTAATTTTTTTAAGACCTGTTCAATTTCTTCTTTTGTTATAGATCTGTTCAACTTTTCCACCTCAGTCTGTGTTATTTTAAGTAAGTGGTGTATTTCTAGAAATCCTTCCATTTCTTCAGATTATCAAATTTTGGGGGTACAGTTCTTCATAGTATCCTGATATTATCCTTTTTATATCAGTTGATTCTGTTGTGATGTCATCCATTATGTTTCTTATCAGTGTTATTGTATTCTTTCCCTCTTTTCCATTGTTTAATTTTCCAGTGGTTTGTCAATTTTATTAATCTATTCAAAACACCAACCTCTGGTCTTGTTGACTTTTCTATCGTCTCTCTATTTCTATTTTATTTATTTCTGCTTGGATTTTTATTATTTCCTTTCTTCTGGTGACTGTAGGCTTTTTTCTTTTTGCTCTTTTTCTAATTGTTGGAGATGTTGGATTAAAGTATTCATTTTGGTTCTTTCTTCTTTTTTGAGGTGTCCATTTATCACTATAAATTGTCCTCTGATCCCTGCTTTTGCAGTGTCCTTAAGATTTTGGCATGTTTTGTTTTCTTTCTCATTTGATTCAAGAAATTTTTATTTTAATTTCCATTTTTATTTCTTCTATTAGCCAGTCGTTCTTAAAGAGGGTGTTGTTCAATTTTCATGTGTTTGTTCTTTTTCTGTTGATCTTCCTATTCTTGATATCTAAATTGAGAGCATTATAATCTGAGGAAGATGCTTTCCAGTATTTCAATGTTTTTAAATATATTAGGGCTTGCTTTATGGCCTAACATATGGTCTATCATGAAGAATTTTCCATGTGCACTGGAAAAGAATGTATATTGTGCTATTGGTGGGTGGGTGAACTGCTCTGTAGATACCTATAAGGTCAAGTTGGTGCATTCTATTGTTTAGTTCTTCTGTGTCTTTGTTCAGTTTCTTTCCAGTTGTTGTATCTTTCATTGAAAGTTGTGTGTAAAGGTCCCCACTATGATAGTGTGGTATCTGTTTGCCTTTTCAACTATTTTAATGTCTTATTTATATATTTTGGGGCTCTTTCATTGGGTCTATAGCTATTTATTATGGTTATATCTTCTTGTTCAATTGATCCTTTATTCATTATATAATGTCCTTTCTTGTCTCATGTGGTAGATTTTGTCATAAAGTCAATTTGATCAGAAATTAATATTGCCCCTCCTGCTCTCTTACAGTTGCCATTTGCTTGATATATCTTTTTTCTAACCTCTGATTTTTAGTCTATTTTTGTCTTTATCTTGAAGGTGTGTCTCTTGTACATAGCCTATTGATGGGTTATGTTTTCTTATCCAGTCTGCAACTATCTGTCCCTTGAGTGATGCATTGATATTCAGTGTAATTATCAACAAGTGTGAATTGCTTGCTGTCATTTTGTTATGTGTTATTTTTCATGGTGTTCCTGGTTTCTTTGTTCCATATAATTTTCTGTGCTGAGTTCATTATGTTTATGAATCATGTTCTCATTTTATTTGTTGCTATTTGTTGTTGTTGTTGTTGTTATTAGGTGCCATCGAGTCATTTCTGACTCATTACAACCCCATGCACAGTAGAGCGAAACACCTCCTGATCCTGTGCCAGCTCCATGATCCCTGCTATACATGAGCCCATTGTTGCAGCCACTGTGTCAATCCATCTTGTCAAAGGCCTTCCCCTCTTTTGTCAACCCTCCACCTTAACAAGCATGACATCCTTCTCTAGGGAATGATCTCTTCTGACAACATGACCAAAGTAGGTGAGACAAAGTCTGGACATTAGATGAAGTCTGGCCATTCTTGCTTCTAAGGAGCATTTCAGCTGCACTTCCTCCAGGACAGATCTGTTAGTTCTTTTAGCAGTCCGTGGTACTTTTAGCATCCTTTGCCAGGACCACAACTCAAAAGCATCAACTATCTTTCAGTCTTCAACTATCTTTCAGCTCTCACATGCATATGAGGTGATGGAAAATACCATGGCTTTTGTCAGGCGCACTTTAGTCCTCAAGGACACATCCTTGTTCCTCACCACTTTAAAGAGTTCCTTTGTGGCCAACCTGCCCAGTGCTACATGTCGTCTAATGTCATGACTGCTGCTTCCATTGGCATCAATTGTAGATCCAAGCAATGTGAATTCTTTGGCAACCTCATTCCTTTTTCCATTTATCATGATGCTGCTTATTAGTCCAGTTGTAAGGATTTTTGTTTTAGTATTTGCTAAATATTTGTGCTTGTCTTCTTTTTTATTTTTATTGTGATGTGAAGGTTTATCATTTTTTCTTTGAGGTTACCCTGTGATTTATTATTTTCTCCTTGAGTTTAGTATAGTCCATTCTATTTGCAACTCTCTTGACACCCTCACCATTTAGAAGTTCTGTGACTGCACTATTTTTCCCTCTTTTTGGTTTGTAGTTGTCCTCATTTGCCAATTGATATCTCTGGTCCCATGTTTACAATCTTGTAAGCTTATTTCACTTTGAATACTTCCATAACTGTGTTGGTTTCTTGGTTTTGTCATCTTGTATATTAATGGTGTGTTGTTGTTGCTATTATTGGTTCTCTGTTGAAAGGAGTCCTTTAGTGTTTCTTGTAAGACGGGTCTGGTTTAAATAAATTTCCTTAATCTCTGCTTCTCTGGAAATCTAATTTCCCCATGACATTTGAGGGATAATTTTTTTGGGTATATTAATCTTGGTTGGAATTTTTTTCTCTTTCAAGCTTTTATAATTACCATCCCATTGCTTTTTTATTTTCATGGTTTCTTCTGAGAAATCAGAGCACATTCCTATCCATTGTCCTTTGAAAGTAACATTTCGTTTTTCCCTTGCTGCTTTCAGGATTCTTTTTTTGTCTTTGGTTTTAATGAGTTTGATGATGATATGCATTGAAAATTTTATTTTGGGGTCTATCCTGTTTGAGGTTTGTTGGACTTCCTGAATGGATATATTGTCATCTTTCATCATACCAGAGAAGTTCTCTTCCAACAAATCTTGGACAATTTTCTCAGTGGTTTTCTTTTTCTTTTCCCATTCTGAAATTTTGATTACATGTACGTTACTTCTTTTGATGGTATCCCACATGAATCTCAGGCTAAAATGGTCAAACCGCTTGAAAACATTCAAAATGGCTGTGCCCTCCAAACAGGCAAAAGTTCTCAGCTTAGCCCTCTTTCCTCTTCACTGCTTCCCCTTTTATTCACCAGCCACCAGTGCAGTCCTCTGTGCAGCCCCTGGTTAACAGGGCTGATTTTTAGGTTAATTCTTACAACTTAACACAACTCAGCAATATCTAAGCTGTCTGTGCTGTTGGAATTGCTGACAGACTGTAGTTCTATATGTCTCCTTTTTTCAGTGTTTCATGCAAGTTCTTCTACTAAATGGAGTTTAGTGCTCTTCTATATTCATCTCTTCATAACTCAGGGTGCCAGGATTATCTTCTCTTTCTGTGTTAGTTGGTTCCCCTTTTCTTTGTTAAAGAGGGTCTGTGCAATCTTTCTGCCTATTCCACCATCTAACTGGCACCTCCCAAAAGCATTTAAGACTCAAGTTGCTACTCACTAAAGTAATATGTATAACATTGTCTTTCTCTGTAGGCTCTGTTATGCCAATTGATATTGATGTCCCCTAAGACCATGGTCCTGATCTCCTGGGTCCAGTGACTTATTCCTTTAAGTTGTTTTGTTATGGCTAAAAAGTTTTCATAAATTTGCTTCCTCTCTGTTAGTATAGTGGGTAAGGAATTTGGCTGCTAACCAGAAGGTTGGCAGTCCAAAGTCACCAGATGCTCCAAGATAAGGCAATCTACTCCTTTAAAGATTTACAGCCTTGGAAATCCAATAGGGGTTGCTATGAGTTGGAATGTACTTGATGGTAGTGTTTTTTTTTTTTTTTTTTTACTTTACTATGCTGGGCAACTTACTTCCCTAGTGATATCACCTCAGAAACCCAAGGAGGGAGTTGCTATGAGTCAGGTCTGACTTGATGGCAAACAACAACAATTATATTCATGGATATTTTTGCAGCAAATATAAAAGCATATGTAGAACTGTCCTCTGTCACACCTATATATATTCATGTGGGTCCTATTTAATTTCCCATTCCTATTCAGCTTGTGGGTCTCTCTGTATATCCATTCATAGATTGTTGTTATTACTGTTATTTTCTTCAGTTTCAAGTTCAAGTTGAAGCTGAAGAAAATTGAAACATGTCCACTTGAGCCAAAATATGACCTTGGTTCTATCCCACCTGAATTTTAGAGACTACGGGAAGAATGCTAAGGCATTTGCCTGCTAATCAGAAGGCTGGTGGTTCAAACCCACCAGCCACTCCTTGGAAGAAAAAATGGGCAATTTACTTCCACAGTGATAATGCCTTGGAAACCCAAGAAAGGGTCACTATGAGTTGGATCGGACTTGATGACAGTGAGTTCAGTTTGGTTTCTGGTTTATGTGAAAAATAGATTTGATACATTGAACACCAATATCCCAAGACCAGATGAGTTGTGGATGACATCAATAACATCATACACATAGAAAGCAAATGAACATTAAATGTATAGGAAAGGAAGAAACGATCAAAAGGAATTCAAAAGACACTCTGAAACTTTCTCTTGGATGTGTTGTGTTGTTGTTGTTATGTGCCGTTGAGTCAAACCCGACTCATAGAAACCCCTCTTTGGGTTTCTGAGGCAGTATCACTACAGAGGTTGATTGCCCCATCTTCCTTCCAAGGAGTGGCTGGTGGGTTTGAATCGCCAGCCTTTTGGTTAGCAGTCAAGCATAGAGTAGATAAAGCCAATGGAAGGAATCATTAAATAAAAGAGGTACACAGAAGATTTCAAAGGTGGCTTGAGAAGACAAAGTAAAGTATTATAATGAAACATGCAAAGACCTGGAATTAGAAAACCAAAAGGAAACAACATACTTGGAATGTCTCTCAAGCTGAAAGAACTGAAGAAAAAAATCAAGCCTCAAGTTGCAATATGGAAAGATTCCATGGGGAAAATTGCAACTAAAAGCTTGATTTTTTTTCTTCATTTCTGGAGGTGCTTACTCATTTATGCCAAGAATTTAGAAGATAGCTATATGGCCAATTGACTAGAAGAGACCTCTTTAAAATGTTACAAAGCATGGATGTCACTGGGAAGACTAAGATGTGCCTAACTCAAACCATGGTATTTTCAATAGCCTCATATGCATGTGAAAACTGGACAATGAATAAGGAATACCAAAAAAGAGTAAATGTCTTTGAATTATGGTGTTGGTGAAGAATACTGTAAATGGCGTGGACCGCCAGAAGAAGGAAAAAATCTGTCCTGGAAAAGTGCAGTCAAAATGGTCATTGGAAGTGAGAATAGCCAGACTTCATCTCACATACTTTGGTCATGTTGTCAAAAAGAGGAGTCCCTGGAGAAGGATATCATGCTTGATAAAGCAGAGTCAGCAAAGAAGGGGCAGACCCTCAATGAGATGGAATGACACAATAACTACAATGATGGATTCAAGCATAGCAAGGATTGTGAGAATGGCACAGAACTGGGAAGTGTTTCATTCTGTTGTAAATAGTGTTGCTATGAGTCAGAGTTGACTTGATGGCATCTAACAACAACAATCTATATGCTGAGCAAATAATCTGAGAAGCTGGACTATATGAAGAAAAACGTGGTATCAGGATTGGAGGAAGAATCATTAACAACCTGAGATATGCA
>NW_006922067.1:660476-672188 GCF_000298275.1 Orycteropus afer afer
GAAACGACTCGACGGCGCTTAACAACAACAACAACACAACATGGTCAAAATATTGAACAGTGCAGGAAGCATCAAAAGAAGATGGAAGGAATGAATAATCACTGCACCCCAGAGAACTGGTTGATGTTCAACTATTTCAGGAGCTACCTTATGACCAAGAACCAATGGTATTGAAGGAAGAAGTCTAAGCTGCCTTGAACGAATTGGTGAAAAACAAGAACCCAAGGATTAATGGAATACCTATTGAGATGTTTCTACAAATGTTTGCAGCACTGAAGGTGCTTAATTATTTATGCCAAGAAAATTAGAAGGAACCTACCTGGCCAACTGACTGGAAGAGATTGATACTTATGCCCATTCCAAAGAAACATGATCCAAAAGAATGTGGTAATTATAGAACAATATCATTAATATCACAGAAAAGTAAAAGTTTTCTAAAGATAAATCAAAAATGGTTGCAACACTACTTTGACAAAGACCTGTCAGTAATTCAAGATGGATTCAGAAGAGGATGTGGAAATTTAGATATCATTGCTGATGTCAGATGGATCTTGGATGAAAGCAAGGAATACCAGAAAGATGGTTACCAGTGTTTTATTTACTATGCAAAGCCTTTGATTACGCTGGTCATAACAAATTGTAGATACCATAGCAAAGAATAGGAATTTCACACTTAATTATGCTCATGTGAAAACTATACATAGAACAAGAGGCTGTCATTTGAACAGAACAATGAAGATACTTCATGGTTTAAAAGCAGAAAGGGTGTGCATCAGGGTGGTATCCTTTCACACTACTATTTAATCTGTATGCTGAGAAATAATCTAATAAACTGGACTATGTCAGGAAGAATACAACATCAGGATTGGAGGTAGACTCATTAATAACTTGCAGCATGCAGATGACACAACTTTATTTGCTGAAAATGAAGATGACTTGAGGCACTTACTGATGAGTATCAAAGATTACAGTCTTCAGTATAGATTATACCTCAACATGAAGAAAACAAAATCCCCACAACTTGACCAATAAGCAACATCACAATAAGTGGAGAAAAGATTGAAGCTTTGAGGGATTTCATTTTACTTGGATTCATAATTATCACCCATGGAAGCCACAGTCAAGAAATCACATGTTGTATTACACTGGGCATATCTGATGCAAAATACCTCTTTGAAGTGTCAAGAAGCAAAGATGTCACTCTGAAGGCTATGGTGTGCCTAACTCATGCCATGGTATTTTCAATTACTTTATATGCATGTGAAAACTGGATAATGAATAAGGGAGACAGAAGAAGAATTGATGCTTTTGAATTTCAGTGTTGGTGAGAAATACTGACAATACCAAGGACTGCCAGAAAAAGGAACAAATATGACCTGGAAGAATTGCAGCCAGAATGCTATTTGGAAGTGTGAATAGGCAGAGTCCATCTCACTTATTTTGGTCATGTTATCAGAAGGGACCATACCCTGCAGAAGTATATCATGCTTGGTAAAGTAGAGAGTGAACAAAAAAGCAGAAGACCCTCAGTGAGATGGAGTGATGCTGTGGCTGCAAGGATGGGCTCAAGCCCTGCAGGATTGTCAGTATGACACAGGTCAGGGCAGTGTTTCATTCTGTTGTACATAGAGTTAATATGAGTCGGAGCCAACTCAGCAGTACCTAACAACATTTTTTGCAGGATTGTGTATATAATAGTGTTTACCGCTGTTGTTACTCTTGTACTTCTCTCAGCGTCTTTCTTTACCTTGTTCATTTTGTGCTGTCCTCCCCCTTATTGTATGGTTCATCCATGTTACAAGGCATTTGCCAGACTCATCGTTATTCTTTAACTTTGCATAGTATTCTGTTGTATGCATGTACTATAGCTTGTTTATACATTTTTCCATTGATAGGCATTCAGCTTACTTCCATCTTTTTGCTATGTCACAACTATTATTTCTCTAGGATATATCCCTAGTAGTGAGATTGCTGCATCATATGGTATTTCTATTTTCTTTCTTTCTTCTTTTTTTAAGGAAACACCATACTATTTTCCACAGTATATACAGCGTGTGAGGTTTTGGGTTTCTTCACACCCTGACCAGAATTTATTTTTTATTTTTTTCTATTTTTTTTAACCTTTTTATTATGCTGGGATAAGATGGTATCTCATTGTTTTGACATCCTTCTCTTTTACTGCTAATGATCATGAGTATTTTTCATGTGTTTGTCAGTTACCTGAATGTCTGTGTAGATTTATACTTTCAGTTAATCAAGTGTTTTTTTTTTTTTTTTTATTTTAATAATTTCAGTTAAACTAGGAAGCATAATTCATAAGATTTATTTCTAGTCCTGGGGCCAAAATACTTCTCTATACTCTTTATGAAGAAAATCAGTTCTTAGGAATTTCACAGAAGTAGATAAACAGAAAATAATCAAAATAATTCCAAGGAAATTAAGATCTAAGTAGTTCATACTTATTTAATAAGAAGTATCATTCCTCATAAAAGTGATGTTGTTTTTTGTTGCCAAAACTCATGTTGTTGTTGTTATGTGCCATAGAGTCGGACTCGACTCATAGCGACCCCTCCTTGGGTTTCCCAGGCAGTATCACTATGGAAGTAGATTGCCTCATCTTCCTTCCGAGGAGTGGCTGGTGGGTTTGAACTGCCAGACTTCTGGTTAGCAGTCAAGTGCCTTATGTACTACACTACCAGAGCTCCCATAACTCATAGTGAAGTGTTAAAAGTCATTCTGCTATCTGAGGGAATATACTGGCAAATAGAGCAATAGAATAACAAAATCTGAAATAGCACTTACATACTAATGTAGTATGTAGAAATAGCTTTAAAACAATCAAAAACATTTGAAATGATAAATGATGATTTTAAATCTACCAGAAACAGATGTTCAGTGTTGAATTAATGAACATGCAGATATTAGTGCTTTCCATTCACTTAAAAATAGCAAGTTTTGTTGCTGGGACTGAAAAAATATGTGTATACACACACCCTTGCACACACACACAGGTATACACATACACACACATTTATTTATTAGGTGCCATCAAGTCAGCTCCAACTCATAGCAACCCTATGTATATTAAATATGTATGTACTTTAATATAAGTGTATTAAAAAGAGCCAAATTCATTGGCATGGAATCAACTCAGGATCATAGCAATGTTATATATGGAATATATATATATGTGTGTGTGTGTGTATATATATATTTGTTAAGACTGAACATATACCGTGTTTTCCTCATAGGCACCATCGTGGTTAAATTATACAATACTAAAGTTGCATAGTGGTTAAGGCACTTGACTGCTAACTAGTAGCCTGTCAGTTCAAACCCACTAGCCACTCCTCGGAAGAAAGATGGGGCAATCTACTTCTGTAGTGATATTGCCTTGGAAACCCAAGGAGGGGTCGCTATGAGTTGGGTCCGACTCGATGGCCCATAACAACAACAACAATAAAAAATACTTTGTTATCTTCATTTATCCTATTACTTATTTTCAAATTAAATGCCAACAAATACATTACCACTGACTTATATAATTAAAGTTCACCTGTCAACAAGTATTTGGAGTGTCAGTTTTGTGTTGGAAAATCTTCTGATGGTATATCTGCAACAATAGGAAAATATCTGAAATAGGTAACTAGTTCAAGGTACTTGTAGGAAATATAAATTAACATATCTGTTCTTAATCAAGAAGTCATGAAAACACCAATAAAAAATCAGCTGAAATCAACAGGTTTAGTGAACTGCAAATAAACTACTTTATTAAAAGTGGGATTATTCTCTTTATGACATGATATCCTTGAATCTGATCATTAATAATTCCTATTACATGCTAAGATACAATGTTACTCAAGGAGACAATTTCTGGAATGAAGTTTCTGTATAATAAAAAACCAGTTTGGCACTAATTTTTTAGAGCTGTCAATTGGACTGCCAGGCTACCTCATTTGCTGGATTCATTAAGCGATTTTAATCATATTATAATCTCCATTCATGGTAACAAAGCAAGTGATTTTCAATGAAGAAAACATAAAATTTAAGTTAAATTAATATTAGATATCTGTAAAACCAGAACTTCTTCAGATTATTAAGGCATTATTAAGAGATTTTATGTAATTTGAATTTATTTTCCCCCAAAAGAGGATGCCTGTATTAGTGATATGTAATCTGGATTCAATTAATTTTGTTTATAGAAGATTCATACTTAACACAAATCTTGTTGAATAAATTGGTGAACTTACTACTGATAAATGATTGAAATAACAATTTGAAAATAGATTTCATATTTCATTTTGAATGCAAGTTTAATTTCAATAAGCTAAACTTGCTGAAATTGTTTTAAAGTCTTATCTTCTATTTCCAATGATATATTTTTGTAAAATTGGGTTCTCTACTATAATGATAATGAAATCATCCAATAAATTTTAATATGCATTTTTTTGTTTTCCTACATTAAATTTGTTCTGGTTATATTTTTGAAATGTACTTTTATGTTTCTTTAATTCAATATTTTCTTTAAAAATTGTATTCTATTTTGTATGTCATGTTTAAACTCAATGCATTTTCAGTTCACTAAGGTTTGAGAAAATGGTACTTTATCATAGATACTTTTAGAAATATTATCAGGACCTCTTTTGTGGTGTGGGGATATGTGTAGTTGTCTTATTTTTTGCTGTGGAACAGCCATTTTCACATCTCTGAACTTCTAGCATTGTTCTGTGCATAACACATGTGTTTTTTAAAGAATAAATAAGTGAAATAAACTTCCAGGCATTTGTAATAAGCAAGGAGTAAACAAAATTAGGTACATTTGGTAGTTTTGATCTACAAAGACAGCAGGTAGCGGGAAAGAAGCATAATTTTATGATGCAGTCACATTGAAGGATACTTGAGAGTTCAAGGACAATTGAATAAATTGAGCACACTTGACCCTTCACATTATTCAAAATTCAGCCTTTTAAACAAAACATGGCATCAGACTCAGTTCAGCTAGTCTCCTTTCCAGGATCTTAGAGCAAATATTTTTATAACAAAACAGTTGGAGACAAGATGTATTATTGAAAATAACTTCCTTCTTTTTCTAAAATCTTCTTTAGCTGTTCTAACTCATTCTGCTTTTCTAGTTTACAGCTAAATAGCTAGGTAGACTGATATAGATAGATATCCTGAATCTCTATCTATCTGTGTATCTATCATCTATCTAACAATATGCTTATATACTTAGGTATCCTAAATACATATGTATATCTGTATCTATATCTATATCTATATACCTACAACCAATCTCTTGAGCTATCGTTCTGTATTTCCAGTTTCCCACAAGACTCTTTCCACTTGATACTCAGTCAGCATCACAAATACTACAGTTTAAAACTAAACTTATCATTTTTTCCCACAAGGCAGTTCCTGCACATGAATTTCATATTTTTTATTAGTACCATAATCTTTTACTCATTCTGATCTCCAAACATGTAGTTATCTCTGACTTTTATTACTATCCTTTCATATACCCTATTGGCAATACCTCAGCATGCCCCACAATGTGTTCTTATTTTATGATCTGCTTGCATAATTTCTGACTCCTATATCCTCCAGCTATATCCATATGTACAAATCATAACAAGATTTTAAGGCCCAACTAAAATGTCATAATCTTTCTAGTCTCCCCAGATTCTCTCAGCGTGATGTAGCTTCTCCCTTTTCACTTTTTTAGCACTTCATTTTGAATATCTTTTGACACTTACTGTACTGAGAACAATTTTTCTGTGTATTTTCCTTTTCCTTTTGGAAGCAGAGACTGCCATTTATGTCTTCCTGTATCATCAGAGGAAAAAAAGGATTTCTAAAATATTTTATCAATTGTTTTAATCTTATGCAAAGATAATTTATAAATAAGGAGGAAAAGTACATACAAGGAAGGTTGGGCAATCCTACTTCCGTAGTGATACTGCGTCGGATACCCAAGGAGGGGTCGCTATGAGTCAGGGCCGACTCGACGGCATATAACAACAACAACATATATATATATATATATAATTTCCTTGAACACTAAGCAAATATAATATCTCAGTTATTATTGAAAATTCTGATAACTGCATTGTGAACAAAAAATCTATTTGCTACAAACAAAATAAACTATTCTTAAGTCATGGAGGGAGTACAGTAAGTAAACCAAAACCAACCCCACTGCCATTGAGTGAACTCTGACTCGTTGAAACTCTATAGGCAGACTGTGAATCTTCAGGAAGAAAACTATCACATCTTCCTCCTGCAGAGCTGCTGGTGGCTTGGAACTACCAACCTTTTGATTAGCACCTAAGCACTAAACCACCACAGCTCTTTTTTTAGGAAGGACAACTTACTGAAAATACTGAACCTATAAAATAATAATGTTAGTTTTTTACTGTGTCTCATGTAATACTCTTAATTATGTCAGTAAGAATTCCATACATACAAGGAGAAAGGGAAAGTGCAATCTTACATGTAAACAGTTTTGTTTGTTTGTTTTTAACAAAGCAATTGTTGTTGTTGTTGTTATGTGCTGTCAAGTCAGACTCGACTCATAGTTACCCTTCCTTGGGTTTCTGAGGCAGTATAACTACAGAAGTAGATTTCCCCATATTCCTTCCTAGGAGTGGCTGGTGGGTTTGAACTGCCAGCCTACTAGTTAGCAATCAAGTGCCTTAGCCACTATGCTACTAGAGCTCCTGATATGAAGAAATGATAGTGATGTTATCAATTTCATTTGAAGAAGTATTGTGCCATAGTGGATAGTTCTAATTTCTTGAAAAAGAATTATAAATCTCAATATATAGCATAAATGTTAAATTACATTAATAATATACAAAAGTTTATAGACTAGGCAATAAAAAGAAGTATCGGCATCACATTATCATTCAATACATAAAGAAATATGTTACCTAAAGAAATGATGATCATTCCAAATATTTATACTAATTTTGATTGAAATACTGGTTGATTGGTTTATTGATTGCTTGATTGATGCAATTAATATTTATAAAGGAACTGTGACATGGATGGTATTTTCTACAGTAAAAATTGCATATGATATAGCACATGTCTTCAATGATCTGTCTAGTAAAGGAGATAGGTATGTAAATAATTAGTTTAAAGGTAGGATACTTCAAAAAAAAAAAACTCTTAGAGAGCTATAGGAACATAAAATGACTGAGAATAGAAAATCAAGAAATAGTTTTTTTTTTTTTTTTTTTACAGTTTAAGTTGTATTTGAACTAGATTTTGAAAGATGTAAAGGTATCAATGTGTTTTGGTTGTCTATTAATTGCAATAAATCAAACAAATCATAGTGGTCTAAAACAATAACACTTATTTTATTATCTCTTACAGTTCTGGAAGTTTACTCTTTTAGCTAGGCATTTTTCTTTAAGGATCTTTATAAATTTGTGTAAGATTGTGGCTGGAACTGGTGTTATAATTAAATCTTCCTCATTGATATGAATGCTGATGATTCCGTGGGTTGGTTGTGATTAGAGCCAGAGCTGGCAGCTGAAAAAAACTATATAAGACGTTTTCATTTCATGTTGCCTGGCTTTCCTTATGGCACAGCTACTTTGTTTTAGGAATCAGCATCACTGCAGAACAAGGCAGAAGTATACGACAATGCATGGCCTTGCCTCACAAGTCAGCCTCACTTATATGATATTCTATTTGTTGAGTCAGTCACAAAAGACTGTCAAGGTCAAAGGAAGAACTTTGTAAGATTATTTGGCATAGTACATATTGTGGCAGGTATGTTTAGTAAAGTCTTTCTGTCAAACAACATTTCATAATCAATTTATGAATGAGCAAAGTAGAGGAGGAAGGCAGGACAATCCCGTCAGTTTACAATGTGGTGAATTTTTTTTTTTTTTTTATCTCATCATTTATTGCATCCATCTTCTATTTGTTAGCTGTCACTTATTTCCAGGGACAGAGTATGGGTGACCTGAACTGATCCACAAATCCCACTCCCTGAGGAAAAGGATTGCTTCAGAAATGGGACAAAACCTAAAACCAAAACTGTCATCAGTTGATTCCAACTCATAGCAACCTATAGAGAACTGCTACATGGGGTTTCCAAGACTGTTAGTATTTACAGAAGCAGATTCACTCATCTTTCTCCCACAGGCAGCTGGTAGGTTCGAAATGGCGACCTTTTGGGTAGTAGTGAAATGGTTTAACAACTATACCACTAGAGCACCGTGTAGAAAGGCACATGACATAATTTATTTTCAAATCAGAAGGAAGCTCATGACATTTTTTTTTTTTTAATGATATAGAAATTTCCTTTTTTCTTAACTATGGATATAGGTACATAATCCAATAGCTGGAAACAGCCATCTTAAGTTCAAAATAGAATAAGCACTAAATAAAATAAAATAAACTATGATGCCTTAGTTTTCTAGTGGTGCTATAACAGAAATACCCCAAGTGGATGACTTTACAAACAAGAATTTATTCTTTTATAGTTTTCGATCTTTGAAGTCTGAATTCAGATGGCTCAAGTGTCTGGACAAAGGCCTCTCAACCTTGGGCTGCCCCTCTCCCTCTTGTTCCAGGCCAACTGGAGCTGGATGCTTCTTCTAACTCATGGAGCTGCTGGCTACTAACACTAACAAACCCAGATAAGCAGGTAAAATCTTTCAATCCCAAGAATATCAGGTAACGTGGCAGTCTACCGGTTCAAGTCCAGGAACTGGAGATGAAGACTCAGTCAAATGCAGGAACCAAATGTGCCAAAAAGCTAGAGATCTTTCCCAAAGCTTCTCCCTATATCCTGGAAGCAGACCACACCCTGAAGTTAACTACCCTTCTACCATTTAGTTACTAACATCAGATTCCATGAGGGAGATGATTACAGTCTCAACATGGGGAATAACTACATCCAGCTGCCCAGCCACTCAAAATCAAGTCCCAGCCAGTTTGACACACAACCTTAACTACCACAGATTCAGATAAGGTTGTTGATGTTAGGTGCCATTTAGTCTATTTCAACTCATAGTGACCCTGCATAACACAGTAGAATAGCCTCATGGGATTTTCCTAGGCTGTAGTCTTCCCAGAAGGAGATCATCAGATTTTTCTCAAACAGAGCCTTTGAGTGGGTTTGAACTGCCACATTTTAGGTTAGCAATCAAGTGCTTAATCTTTGAGCCACCCAGGCCCTTTATGTTAGGGAATATTTTTCATAGTGTTGTCGTTCTGAGTCATCTAGTTGATTCCAATTCATAGCAACCATATAGGACAGAGTAGAACTGTCCTATAGGGTTTTCCAGGCTATAATATATACTGGAGCACATCACCAAGTCTTTTCTTCAATGGGACCTCTGCATAATTTTGAGCCATCCATCTTTCAGTTAGCAGCCATGTGCTTAACAATTATGCAATTAGGCCTCCTTATGCAGACTGGATAGATGAGAATAAAATGTGACTTTGTGACATTGTTTCACTAGATGGAATATAAACAGTTCTGGTGGTGTAGCGGTTAAAGCCTTTGGCTGCTAACCAGAAAAAAACAGTGATTTGAACCCACCCGCATCTCCACAGAAGAAAGATGGGGCACTCTACTTTCTTAAAGATTTAACTCTAGGAAACCCAATGGAAGTCACTATGAATTGGAATTGCCTTGATGGCAGTTTGGTTTTTGGTTTGAAATGGAATATACACAGAAATCTCTACATTCCAAATATTTGAGGTAATAAATCTTCTATTTCTCAAATCAGTTTGTATTAAGTTTCTATTCTTAGAAGCCTAAAGACAACACAGTAAAGATATTAATTTTTTTATTGTAAGTGTGCAAAAAAAAAAGAGAGAGGAAAGAAAAGAGTTTCCCCCTTGTCAATTCCAACTCAGTGCATCATGAGTGTCAGAGTACAACTATGCTCCATAGAGTTTCAATGGCTCTGATCTTTCAGGAACAGATTACTAAATCCTTCTTCCAAGGTGCCTCTGGATGGACTCAAACCACCAACATTTAGTTAACAATCTAATTTGTTAACCATTTGTACCACCAAGGGACCACATTATGGATTAAAGTGATATAATTAATAAATTTGCAATGCAGAGAAGAGGTAATGGGACTGTTCGTATAATTTATCAAGATCCACTTTGAAGCTTCATGGCAAATCAACTGGAAAGAGCCAAAACTGAGGTCCAATTATGAGATGGCTCTGGTGCTCCAAGCAGGAAGTAATGAGGGAGTGATTTACATAGTGGAAGGGGTATGTCAAATGGGAAAGATATTAAGGAAGTATATTTAATTTAAAAAATCTTATAATTCTGTTTAAAGTTATTTTGTGGACAGGGGTAAAATTCAAAGAGATATATAACATGAGAGTCTGGATTTGGGGAGAAAAAATGTTTCCGTCGTAGAACCTGTATTCAGAGAAGATTTTTTTTTTCTAGATTGTTTTTGTTATTTTTATTACTTATGGATTTTGCAGGGAAGACTTGCAATTTAATAAGTGTTTATTTTAACAGCTGTCCAACTGTGACCTTTGTGAATATGTATAGATAATCTGATTGAGTTCAGGAGAGGATAGAAATATAGGAAAGAATAAAAGAGATCTCTGTTTCTAAAGTGCATTTGTTGTTGTGCTTGCCATTGAGTCGGATCTGACTCATAGATACTCCTCCTTTGGTTTCCAAGGTGGTATCACTACAGAAGTAGATTGCCCAACATTCCTTCAAAGGAGTGGATGGTGAATTTGAACCAGCAGCCTTCTGGTTAACAGTGAAATGCCTTAGGCACTAGACCACCAGAACTCCCGAAGTGCATTTAGATGATTCTTTTTAAACATTTTACTAATGGATTGACTGATTATAATGTGTTTTTCAAAATAGTTTATAAAAAATAATGATGAGATGCAGGGTAGAATGGCTGCTGTTACTGCTTGTCACTTTTTTTTTTTTTTTTTTTATCTTTAAATAGTACTTTACCACCATTTAAAAGTATTTTAATGCAGTATTAGTGAACTAAGTTGGGCAAAATAATTAATACAAAATATGGTGCTCCTTCTTAGGAATGGGTATTGTTTAGTTATTACTCCCTAATTAATGAATATTTATAAATTATAAACAATTTTTTTGAAATGGCCCTCAATTATTGAAAGAGGCCAGAGTTCTTAGGCAACTCTATCCTGAGGCATGCATTGAGGAAGATTATGTTACTTCACAGGAATTTAAACAATTTTCTGACTGGTAAACTGTAATCCTGGATAATGTGTTCCTACAGATTAGCAGCATGGGTTTGCTGTTACGGCTGTTGTTGTTTTCATTGCTGGGTAGAAACTAAATATCATCTTCCCAGGATACAAATAGGTGCCTGTCAAGCAGAGCATACTAAGTCGCTTATATGTAGCTTCCACATTTTATGGATATATTTCGGGCACAAGAATATTGTGCAAAATCTTATCTATCTAAATAAAATAGTTTAAGAGGATCTGCTGCAGCTACAATTATGTCTGCATCTTTCCTTAGTCAGATAAAACTCTAAAACATCATCCTTAAGTGCCCTATGAGATTTAGTGTATTTCTTGAACATAAATATTAACATTCTCTTTATGAAATATGGGTAAAACAGAGTAAAATGCTTATAGTCACCAGTAGGATTTATATGTAGTTGCTTTTCAAATAGATATAAAAATTATAATAAGCAATATAATTTTTTTTTTTTTTATTAGG
>NW_006922067.1:672918-674479 GCF_000298275.1 Orycteropus afer afer
TTCTTGTTATGGCTCTCACTTCTTTAGGGTATATACCTAGTAATGGGATGGCTGGGTCAAATGGTATTTGTATTTCCAACTTTTGAAGGAATCCCCATACTAATAAGCAATATAATTTATATTCAAAATAGTAGGCCTATAAAAAGACTTATTACTTTTTCTCCCCTTGACAATATTAGATACATTTAAAACTCCAATAAATTGTTTTTAAAAAAGAGCAGCTACTGACCTGCTTGTGCGCAAGCAACCATCTCATGGATATGGCTTCTTAGTTGAGAGTTTTATGTTGTGGTTTCACAGGATAACTCAATTAAGTGTCCTCATACCATGCTTAGTGCTTCTGTTCTATCTCCTAGTTTTTAGTATAGTGCCTTAAAAGTTTGTAAGTGGCCATACAAGTTCTAACAATTGGCCTCTATTCACTTGAAGCAATGGTGGGAGAAGATGAATCAGGAATAGGAGAAGGAAATAGAATGTGTGGCTAATTGCTTCCTTAAACCTGCCTCCTCTGCAATGAGACCAAAACTGAATGGCACTCAGTTACCATTACTGAATGTTCCATCAAATATTTTCTACCACAATGTTGATCAAAAGGGAGAAAATGTATAACAGAATGTAAAATTCTTATGGAACCCAGATTTTATGGAACCATTGAGGCTGAATGAACCCCTGAAACTATCACACTGACATAATCTTTAAACTTGAAACCAAAAATAGCCACTAAATTCTTCTTTAAACCAAATATAGTTTAAGTTAACTACTAAAGGATGCTTGCCTTGAGCATTGTGGTCTTTTAAGAACTACTTATTTGGGATGAAATTGACAACAGCAAGTCAGAAACTAAGGGGACAGTGAATTTATGTTAATGGAGGAGGAACAATTCTGAAAAGGAGAGTAAAAATAATTGCACAACTAGAAGAATGTAATCAGCTGTACTTAATTATACATGTAGAAATTGTGAATTATTATGTGTTCTTCTGTGTATATTATCAACAACAAAACATAAAATATAGTTAATCCTTCAACAACATAGGTTTGAACTGCACAGGTACACTTTCAGCAGATTTTTTTTTTTTTTCAGGATATGCATTTTGGAGAAATTCAGGAGCTAATAGACACCACACAAGAGGAATTAACAAAATGGTTTGATGAAGATGAGTGCTTGCAAACCAATAGCAGATGATGAGGATAAAAACATAGATAAATCAGTGCTAGAAAGCAAATTATTGTTAGACAATCTGATGGAAGGGTTCCAGTTACTGAACCCTGCTTTTGACATTTTTTATGACATAGACTGTTTTATGATGCAGGCACTGAAACTAAAGCAAATGGTAGAAGAAGGATTGATACTGTATAGAAAAAATTTTGTTGTTGTTGTTAAGTGCCATCGAGTCGTTTCCAACTCATAGCGACCCCATGCACAGCAGAACGAAACACTGCCTGATCCCGCGCCAGCTCCACAATCCCTGCTATACTTGAGCCCATCGTTACAGCCACCATATCAATCCATCTCTTTGCACTTCCTCCAGGACAGATCTGTTAGTTCTTTTAGCAGTCCATG
>NW_006922067.1:678252-685730 GCF_000298275.1 Orycteropus afer afer
CTGCTCTTCCGTCCGGCTACTCTGGGTGGGCCAGAGTTTCCCCTCCTCACCTAATCCCTTCGGCTGATTGCTCTTCTGTCCGGGTTCAAGGCTTTTATCCCCTTTCTCCTGCTCTTCCGGCCTACTACTCTGGGCATCCCTGAGTTGTCTCTCCTCACCTGTAACCCTGGGGCTGAATGCTCTTCTGTCCAGGTTCAAGGCTTTTATCCCCTTTCTCCTGCTCTTCCAGACTGCTACTCTGGGTGTCCCTGCATTCTCTCTCCTCACCTGTAACCCTGGGGCTGACTGCTCTTCTGTCCGGGTTCAAGGCTTTTATCCCCTTTCTCCTGCTCTTCCAGACTGCTACCGAAAAAATTTTAGAGAAGTGAAAAAGCAAAGACATTAAACATAAATTAAAATGTATTTTGATAGAGTTGCACTGAGTGTGTCTGTCTTGCTTTCCACCTCCTCTACTTCTTCCACCTCTGCCACCTCTGAGACAACATAAAGTGGATGAGGAGGAAGACATTTGTAGTAATACAATTCCACTAAATGAATAGAAAATAATCATCATGTGATATGTTTAATAAACATATCTGTTATATGTGTGTCTTTGTGAGTGTCTTTGTGTGAAAATCTAATAACTGTACAGCAAGTACTGTGTAAGATGTTTGTGTGTCAACATCATCATAGTCTAAGTATTCATTGCATAGAAAATCATGCGCAAGACTTGTATGGAAGTGGATAGCTTATCCTTACATAGGCACAAAATAAGTGATATTTAATATAAAATTAATAATGTATTAGTTTTCTTGTTTTCTTTCAAATAATTACATTACAGTAGAGTATTCCTTTCTGATAATCAGAGAAAATTCATATAAGGTTATCATCACAAACCATTAAACTAAATCCACTGCCATCAAGATGATTCCAACTCATAGCAACCCCCATTGGATTTCCAGGGCTGTAAGTCTTTACAGAAGTAGACTACCTCCGCTTCCTCCTATGGAGCAGCTGGTGGGTTTGAACCAGCAACCTCTGGTTAGCAGCCAAATGCTTTACCTGCTAGGTTACTTATTGATGTAAAAACCCCTATGATCACAGTTTTTTTTTTTTTTTTAATTAAATAATATTTCCAATATGTATTATGAATATTACTATAATATTTTATGCCATAAAAATTTTGTAATGATTCATTGATTAATGTATAGTTTAGGCTACCATGAAGCAATTGTATTGATTGATTATACTAGGCTACCATAAAGTAATCCTATTGCTACTTCATTATCAAGATATAAAATGTTACACATGTAAATTAATATAGATTTCTTTTCTATATTAACTTTTCAATTTTCGTGTCTACTATTAGCAATATGTGTAGTATCTACAGTGTTTTGTTTCATATAAGACAATATTAATGTAAGTACTGACAGACAGATGATTCATCTTGCAAACAGACAAGATAAACTTACGGTATGGATAAAAACAGTACAGCACTGTAGATGTATTTTCTCTTGCTTATAATTTTCTCAATTATATTTTCTTTGCTCTACCTTACTTTATCATAAGTATATAATACATATAATATTTAATGATGCAGGAAACATCAAAAGAAGAGGGAAGGAATACACAGAGCCACTATACAAAACAAAACAAAAAAATAGATGTTCATCTATTTCAGGAGGTGGCACATGATCAAGAAGAAACAATGTTATTATAGGAAGAAATTGAAGAAGCACTGAAGAAATTGATGAAAAATAAGGCTCCAGGGATTGATACAATAACTACTGAGATGTTTCAACAAACTGATACAACACTGGAGGCACTAACTCATTCATGTCAAGTAATTTGGAAAATAGGTATCTGGCCAACTGACTGGAAAAGATCCATATTTGTGCCTATTCCAAAGAGCGGTGATACAAAGAATGTGGAAATTATTGAACAATATCATTAATACTACATGCAAATAAAATTTTGCTGAAGATAATTCAAAAACAATTGCAGCAGTATATTGACAGGACCCAAAAATGCAAGCTGGATTCAGATGGGGATGTGGAATGAAGCATGTCATTGCTGATGTCAGATGGATCTTGGCTGAAAGTAAAGAATACCAGAAAGATATTCACTTATGTTGTATTGACGACATAAAGGCATTAGACTGTCTTGATCATAGAAAACAATTTAAAGAACTGGAATCCCAGAACACCTAAATGTGCTCATGAGGAACCTGTACATAGACCAGGAGGCTGTGGTTCAAATGGAACAAGAGGATGCTGCATGGTTTAAAATCAGGAAGGGCTATGCATTAGGGTCTCACCATATTTATTCATCTACATGCTGAGCAAACAATCTGAGAAAATGGATTATATGAAGTATGTGGCATCAGGGTTAGAAGAAGACTCATTAACCATGTGAAATACATGGATGACACAACCTTGCTTTTTGAAAGTGAAAATGACATGAAGCTTTTACTAATGAAGATTAAAGACTACAGTCAGCAGCATGGATTAGCCCTTTATATAAAGAAAATGAAAATCCTCACAACTGGACCAATTAGCAGCATCATGATAAATGGAGAATAGATTGAAGTTGTCAGAGATTTCATTTTACTTGGATCCACAATCAACACCGATGGAAGCTGTTATTGTTATTTGCCATCAAGTAGGACCCAACTCAGCAACCCCTCCTTAGGTTTCCAAGGCAGTATCACTATAGAAATAGATTTCCCAATCTTCCTTCCGAGGAGTGACTTGTAGGTTTGAACCACCAGCCTTCTGGTTAGCAGTCAAGTGCCTTAGGCATTATGCTAAAGCAGCAGTTAAGAAATTAAATGCCGCATTACACTGGGCAAATCTGCTGCAAAAGATCTCTTTTAAAGTGTTAAAGAGCAAAGATATCACTTAGAAGACTAAGGTGTGCCTAACCCAAGGTTTGGTATTTTCATTTGCCTCATAGGCATGTGAAAACTGAACAGTGAATAAAGACTGAAGAAGAGTTGATGTTTTTGAATTATGGTGTTGGTGAATAATATTGAAAACACCATGAATTGTCAGAAGAAGGAATAAATCTGTCCTGGAAGAAGTGTACCCAGAATATTCCTTGGAATCTAGAATGGCCAAATTTTGTCTCACGTGCTTTGGTCATATTTCTAGAAGAGACCACTCCCTGGAGAAGGATATCATTCTTGATAAAGTGGAGTGTCGGGGGAAAAAAATTGGCAAGACCCTCAGCAAGATGGATTGGCACAGTGGCTGCAATGATAGATTCCAACATAGCAATGATTATGAGGATGGCAAACAACCAGGCAGTGTTTCATTCGGTTGTACACAGGGTCACTATGAATCAGAGCTGAGCTGAGGCACCTAACAACAATAACGACAACATACAACACATAAGAGCTCACTGAACATATCTATTGATCAACTCTTTATTGTGGATGGCTGGCCACAATAGGCTATTACCTGTTAAAATTTCAAAGGGTCAAAATTTATATGCAGAATTTAATTGTGTATGTGTGTAGGAGTTAATCCACATTAATCCACATTGTCCAAGGGTCAATCGTATATTACATTAAAAAAAAAAAAAAGAATTCAAAGCAAATATTTTAAAAAAACCCTGAAATTTTGTTCCTCAAAGTTTTCAGAAATCGTTGTTTTGATTATTTTGATTTTAGGTATCTCACTCAAACTTTGTTTTTGTGTGTTGTTGATTCTGACACGTGACTCTAAAATATTTTCCAGTTGTGTGCTATCCTCATGATCCTTGGTATGTTTGCGTCCATTGTTGTGGCTATTTTGTCAATCCATCACAATGAAGACTTCCCCCATTTTCATTGGCCCTCTACTTTGTCAAACATGATGTCTTTATTTAGTGATTGGTCTATCCTGATGACATGTCCAAAGTAAACAAGGCAAAGTCTTGTCATCCTTGTTTCTAAGGAGGTTTGTTCTTTAGGCAATTTAGCATTCTTTACAATACCACAGTTCAAACACCAATTCTCCCTCTGTTTTTTCACACATGTTCTTTAGCAAATGACTGTTCTTTTATATTCAGTCCCTCCTTAATATTTTTTTTTTCTCCTTCTTATCATGGCAAATATATGTATAACTAAATTGTCTTTTACTGTAATTATTCTTTTGATGAGGTTTTCAGGGGATACTAACTGGTATTAACACTAGATGATTATGATTTGGTCCTTAAATGAATTTCTTTAGTAGGCTAATCTAAATTTCTGGCTGTTTTGACACTATTTTTCAAGGTCTACAGTAGGCCAAGATGTTTGTCTCCACAGAAAGAGTTTTAAGCAAATATACTTTCAGGAGTCTTTTCAAGACCTTGAAGGAAACCATACATATAATTTTGTACCCTACTTTTCCCCCACACCTTAAGAATGCACTATTGTTAAGTTAGTTAAGGTGACACTGTTCGTGACAGAAGACAAGAAATCAATCAAAAATCATCCCTGAAAATTTACTCTAGTCTTGCACATCAGTAGTACACAGAGAAAATTTCTTTAAAAAATTTGAAGGTTAGTAATTAAACGTCCCCTTTATATGGTCTCTTGTCAAAGCATATTTGAAATTGTTTTCTTTAGATATTCTTGTATTATATAAAAGATTGTCTCCAAAGAAAAGGAATAACTGAAAATGAAAGTTGTTACAATACTCAATGAAATCACTATTATGTAATATTATACTTTGTCTTGGTTGAAAATCTTAAAATTAATTAATTAATTAAATGTATTTATTTAAGACATTTATTGAGGAGGGCTTAGTTACTTATAATATGCAGTTCAGTTGCAAGAATAATCTGTTCCTATTTTCTATATTATTTCTTTATAGCTAACTCTTTTTTTCTCTTCACCATTATAAGAATCCTCTTTATTATTTTGTTAATACTATTTTAACTCACATCATGATCTTTATGTATGTCTCTTTTTCATTCACTGCTATGCTAGTATGAATTCAATGTATCGATTAAAAAATATGCATGGTATTACATGGCAGACACCCTCATCTCTACCTACTTGCCAGTACCATAAAGAAACATCTTTGCAAAAAAAAAAAAAGAAATATATTTTTACATATATTATGAATCTCAAACTCACTGCTGTTGAGTCAATTTGACTCATAGCAACCCCTCCTTGGGTTTCCAAGATGAAATCTCTACAGAAGTACATTGCCCAATTTTCCTTCTGAGGAATAATATGAATTTACTGGGATATTATCCAAGGGTGAAGGAATAGTTACTAGAATGAGTGTATACACACACATGCACATACACATACATATATATGTATATATCTATATACAGATAGATTGGTAGACGTGTGTGTGTGTGTGTGTGTGTGTGTGTGTCTACCCTCCCCCACGATGGCTGCTTCAATTTAATTTCATATATAAAATTTAATTTATATCCTTTTGGACACTGCACTTATTTGAAATGAATGTGCTCTGTGGTATAAATAAAGTTGAAATAAAAAAATATTTCCATGAATCAACTGGAATGATTATAACTAATATTTGCCAGAGTAATAATATGCCATGACCAGCTATCTTTTGAAAGTAGTTCAATTTCCAAAATATTCCAATATAAATGGAATATACGATTGGTTTTTTACATTAGGAGTTATAAATACATATTATATATTCAGTGAAAAACTGAGTGGAAAGAAGGAACATATAGATGTTGAATTTTTGAAAATTAAGAATCTTTAAAAATGAGAATAATCTTCTAATAGAAGTTGTCTTCTTTCCCTTTGTCCTCCATCAAATGCTTCAGATAAAAGTCAGAAAAATTCATTTGTATTAAAATTCTATTTCAAACTGGCCTTGGTATCATGAAAAATAGAAAATAATTTAACTCCTCTATTTATTAAGTCTTCTTTGGTAGTTTAACTAGATAGGTTTGCAAATTCTCAGGCTGAGTGCTGTATATCAAGTTAAGAACGCTCCCTGGACTCCTCTCTAGTGCATTTATAGTGCCAAAGATAGATTGATCAAATGCATAAACTTATACAGTTTCTTTAAAAGAAGCATATCAGTTCACAGGTGTAACACGGTATTGTTCAAGATGGAAAGAAAAAAAGACATATTATAATATGTTTTTAAACAATGATTTTTTTTTTTTTTTGTAGAAAATATCATCTTTGAAACTTATATATGGTTACAAGTAAATTCCCTTTTGCCCCCACATATCTGATCATTTAACCTGACTACCTATATAACTACCAGTAGAGTAATATTTGTTATTACTGATAATGCAGAAATGTATATGTAAAAGTTTTTATCTTTGCTGTGTGTACCTCTTGTGCACCTCTCTGTGTTTTCCTTTTCCTTTTCCTTATTGTGTTGGTCACTTGCTTTTGGCATATTGCCTTTTGACTGCTAAACAGAAGGCTTATTGTTCAAACCCACCAGCCACTCCTGGGAAGGAAGATTGGGCAATCTACTTCTGTAGCAATACTGCCTTGGAAACCCAAGAAGGGGTCACTGTGAGTTGGATCCAACTGGATGTCAGTGAGTTTGGTTTGGTTTTGGTCACCAAAATCAATACTTGTTTCTTTCACATCCAGCGATTTTCCTTGCCTTTTGATCCCGGTAACCCACACACAAAGAAAGTTTCCTTACATATGTAAACATTCCCTTGACTTTTACAAGAGTGGACTGATACAATATTTATATTTGTACAAATATATATGACTATTTTCACTCTGTATATATTGTATATGACTATTTTCCCTCCGTATAATGTCCTCCAACGTCATCCACATTATTAGGTGTTTCGTAGATTCTACACTATTCTTTTAGTAATACATAGCATTCCGTTGTGTGTATGTACCATACTTTGGTTATCTACTCCTCTGTTGATGGGCACTTAGGTTGTTTCTATCTCTTTCCCATTGAGAATAGTGCTGAAATGAACATGGGTGTGCATATATCTATTCATGTCCTGCCTCTCACTTCTTTAAGATATATACCTGGTAATGGGATTGCTGAATCAAATGATATTTCTATTTCCAACTTTTAAAAGAATCACCATATTGTCTTCCACAATGGTTGTATCATTTTATACTCCCACTAGCAGTGTATGAGACTCTCAATCTCTCCACATCTTTGCCAGCATTTGTTATTTTCTTTTGTTGAATGTTGCTATAATTGCTAGAGTGTGATGGTATTTCTTAGTTGTTTTGATTTGCATCTCTCTGTCTAAGGCATTTGACTGCTAATCAGAAGGCTGGAGGTTCAAACCCATCAGCCATGCTTCAGAAGGAAGATTGGACAATTTACTTCTGTAGAGATACTGCTTCAGAAAACCAAGGAAGAGACATTGTGAGTTTAATTGATTCAACAGCAATGAGTTTTGAATAGCTGTTGATCCTGAACCATTGTTCATGTGTTTGTTAGCTGAATATCTTTGTTGAAGTTTTTGTTTGTGTCTTCTAACCATTTTTTGGTTAGATTATTTGTCTTTTTTTTTTTTTTAATTAATTAATTAAT
>NW_006922067.1:689600-698940 GCF_000298275.1 Orycteropus afer afer
TGTTAATTGGTTTCCCTTTTCTTTGTTGAAGAGCGTCTGTGCAGTCCTTGTGCCTCGTCCGCCATCTTAGATTATTTGTCTTTTTGATGTTGGGGTGTTGGAGTTTTCTATAGATCTTAGAGATGAGTAGCTTGTCAGATATGTTGTTGTCAAATATATATTTTTCTCATTTTTGTAGTTTCTCTTTTCATTCTTCTGGAGAAATCTTTTGATATGCATAATAATGTAATTTTAGAAGGTCCCAGTCATCTAGTTTATCTTCACTGTTTGTGCATTTTTTTTATGTGTGGTAGTCTATTAATGTCACATATTATGGCTATTATTTATTTTTTCCTTGAGTGAACTTTATAGCTTTAGGTTTTAATTCTTTGACACATCTAGAGTTTGTGTGTATTGTATGAGGTTTGGATCTTATTTCATTTTTCTCCAAATGGATATCCAGTTTTGCCAGCACAATTTTTTAAAGAAACTCTCTCATTCTCATTTAGTGGTTTTTGGTCCTTTGTCAAAGATCGGTGAAACATAGGTGAGTGGATCTACTTGTGGGTTCTCAATTCTATTGCACTGGTCTATGTGTCTGTTGTTGTACTAATATCAAGCTGTTTTGACTACTGTGGCTTTACAGAGTGTTTTCACATGGGAGATTGTGAGACCTCCTACTTTGTCCTTCTTCTGCAGTGGTACTTTGCTTATCCAAGGGCTCTTTCCTTTCCATATAAAATTAATAATTAGGGTTTTTTTTTTTTTTTTTTCTATTTCCTTAATGAATGTTGATGGAATCTGGATCAGAATTGCATTGAATACATAGATTGCTTTAGATAGTTCAGTCTTCCTATCCATGAGCATGAATGTCCATCCGTTTATGTGGATCTCTTACTGTTTCTTAAAGTAATGTTTTGTTTTTCTTTGTATATGTCTTTTGTGTCTCTCGTACGATTTATTCCCAAGAATTTTATCTTTGTGGTAGCTGTTGTTAATGGTATTGATTTCCTTATTTCCCTTCCAGGGATCTCTTTACTGGTGTAGAGAAATCCAACCGATTTTTGTGTGTTGGTCTTGTATCCTGCCACTATACTAAACCATTCAATCAGTTCCAGTAGTTTTCTTACCGAGTCTCTTGGGTTCTCTATGTATCTGATCATAACATCTGTAAATCGGGATAGTTTTTCTTCTTCCTTACCAATTTGGATGCCTTTAATTTCCCCTTTCTTGCCTTATTGCCCTGGCTAGGACTTCCAATACAATGTTGAATAGAAGTTATGCAAACTTTTACAATTAAGCTTGGTATTTCAATTTTCATTTAAATATAATCTGATATAAAACCATCGATTTAGTTCTTGATTTGTATTTTTATACTTTTCAATCTTAGGATTTCTCTTTAATTCTTTTCTAAGTTCCTATTGTTTTTCCAATTTCACCACACTTATCTTATATTCTATTTATTAATTATATAATTAAATTGAACTTCACATTTTAAAACTTCATTAACTTAATTCAATGCTCAACATAATACATTATATTTTATTTAACAATTACTGTGTAGTTATAGATGATGTTATCTTTCTTCAGATAAGATTTACTTTTGTCTCTAGCAGACAGCCAGATTTGGGCAATAGAAAACCTCTGTGAAAATGATGTGGAGGTAGCATTGTCTGACCTTCTGTAACTTCACAAGTGGGAAACAGAGTCAGTGTCAGCAGCCCAAGGAATATTCCTATGAAACCAAACATGTCACCACCCTATACGCCTTTGGACCAATTCTGACATCAACTGTCCGTCCCACAGAACTTACTGCTTCTGGCCACCCAGAACTCACAGACAATGCTCACAGTGATTTGTTTTTTAGGGAAGTAACAGGCTACATCTCAGGTTTAGGAAGGCTCTCAGGATACAGTTCTTCAATCAGGATAGTCTCCCCTCTGCTTTGTCCTCAAGCATGCTTCTCTGGCACTTGGCCTCTGAGACTGGCCTTTACCCCATTCAACCAACTGTCACAAAGCAATTTAAGCTCTGCCAATAGGTACACCTAGGTGCACCTCACTTCACCAGCAAGCATCCTGCACCAGGGCACTCAGCTTTCTTGCTCCCTGGACCAGAAAGCCCGCTGCTTTGTCTTGTGCCTCTGCCATGGTCTTTTAACCAGGCATATCTCTTTCAGGCATCTCTGCCAGGGCATCTCTGCTATGGGTCTCTGCCAGGCATCTCTGCTGAGGAGGGCCAAGTAGGGATCTCAGGTACAAAGATGTGCTCCATTCCACTCCA
The DNA here is from genome assembly GCF_000298275.1 of Orycteropus afer afer. Taxonomy (NCBI): domain Eukaryota; kingdom Metazoa; phylum Chordata; class Mammalia; order Tubulidentata; family Orycteropodidae; genus Orycteropus; species Orycteropus afer. The sequence continues at coordinate 691,863 of NW_006922067.1, forward strand.
CCTCTGGCTGTTCTCTGTTGATTGCAGTGAGATCCCTTCCTCTGCCTCTAGGAGGGCTCATTTTAAGCCCAGCATCATGGCAAACTGACCAATCCTGGCATTAGAGTACCACACACCTTATTTGCATGGTCCCACTCAGTAATCTGGTGGACCAAGACCATGGCTAAAAAAGCCATACTAAGTAATTCACTGCAACACAACTTCCCACCCACAAACTATGCATTTTAATCCAATCATGGATTGGATAATTTGATGCTGGGTTGCTGTCTACATATGTATATACTGGTCCATTTCTCATTTAATCTTGCAATTATAACCCTTTAGTGCTTTAATCAAATCCTGCTTTGCTATTTGGACATCCTTTCTGTGACAGGACAAGAAATATAATTTTCACTCCTTTATATTTGCATTCTGCAAAATGCTTTGCAAATCTTCCTGTTCTCATTAACTATATTTGGTGTTGTAAGTGATTGAGTGGACAAACAGTCTCAACTGCTTGAGTCACCTGTCTATTTTTTTCACTCAGAATCTTGGGATAAAAAACTTTTTCTGTCTTCTCAGATTTCTGATGTTTTCAAATAGGTGTAAAATATATGACTCTTGGTTTTTTTTGGCATTCTCAGAAGAGTTTCCTTAACACACCCAATCCAATATATCCAGAAACTGAATTCCAATATTACTTCAAAGCTGAGTAACATTATGAGATCTGCTTTATTTTAGTTTCCTTTCAGTAAATAGAAATACTGTCACCACTACCAGTTGTCTTTATGTCCACTCATGCAGACCCTGTCCTCAGTGAGGTCTTGAAGAGCTGATTTTTTGGTAGTAGATCACCAGACTTTTCTTCTGAGATACTTCTGGGTGGTTGGTCTCCAAACTTTTAGGTAGCAGCTGAACAGACTGACTGTTTATACCATCTAGAAAATAATGCCTACCTAACTGACTTGCAGGAGCCCTGGTGATGTAGTGGTTAAGACACTTGGCTGCTAACCAAAAAGTCAGTGGTTTGAACCAGCCACTCCACAGAAGAAAGACAAGGCTGGCTGTTTCTGTAAAGATTTACAGCCTTGGAAACCCAGTGAGGGCTTTTTGAGTCAGAATTGACTCACTGGCAGTGAATTTGGTTTGTTTTTGGTAATTGACTCACAGTAGTGTCTAGTGATTATGCATAGAAACTCTTATTTCAATATTATTCAAAATCTCTCTCTCTCTCTCTCTCTCTCTCTCTCTCTATATATATATATATATATATATACACACACACACATACATACATACACATACTTGTATGAACTAAAATTAGATACTAAGCCAGACATCCCTGTTACTAAGCAATGTGTATAAGAAGATAGTCTAATTGAAGTTCTCATCCCTGGAAACATATTTTCCCATTGCTCTTCAAGGCAACTTGTGAGTAGGATTGTAATTCTGAATCTTAAATCAGTTTTTCTTTATCTGGGCCACTCTCAAAATATGATAGTTCTATGGATTGCTTAGGAGATTTAGCAGAACAAGACCCACAAAATATTAGTTAAATACAACAAGTACTTTCCTTTTTCTAAGTAATGGAGGAACCAATGTGCAGGAATGGGTCTTTCTTTTTAAAGAGAATATTCTAACATTCCTTTTTTTTTTTTTCTTACCAGCTAGGGAACAAAGTTTTCATGAATTTATCTTCCATAAACTTCACATATCTCTGCCCTACAGTGTACCAGCAACTTTTTACATCAAGTCATCTGCATGAATTCATCAATAGAATATACAAATATGATGTCTTGTGGGGTGAGGAGAAGAATAAATTTTGTGAGACTAAATTAAGGCACAGGTCAATCTAATCATGACATCGATCATCAAATGTATATTGTTTTCTCTTCCATCATAACAAATACTGCTTCTGATTTTCTCTTCTCATTGAAATACAGAAAAATTCCTTATTAAATTATCTACTTAAAGTATCAGAGATTGTCTGAAATTGCTCCAGTAAAGAAGCTTCCTCTTCCAAAGTAGTTGTGGTTGTGGTTAACTATTAATCAAATGTACTATGCATTACTATTATTGAGAATAATATATCTTTTTAAAGGGGAAACACTGAGACTGTAGAAAGATCCCTTGAAAGTAGAAGGTGCATTGTCTTGTGCTATTGCACATCCCAGTGGTCAGAACATATTTCCTAGCTGACACATAACTACAGCCAGGATGTCATATATAGATGCATTATTACAGAACACAGAAAGTTTCTTTACACTTCCTACTATTGCAAAAATGATTGTATTCCTAAAGGTGAATATATCTTTATGGCATGCACTGGACAATATATTTTCTTTTTCTTTTTCTTTTTTTCTTTTGCTCCTTCTACTCCTAAATCTAATTGGTTTAGAATACATTTGCTATATACTCATCCCTCTGATGGAAGACCAGCTTTCCCAAAAACAGAATTCAGGAAATTAAAGTCCTTAAGGCGGGAAGTTCAGTGTAATATCTGAATTCAGTGATAGATTTAGAGGTAATATTTTACATGATTTAGAAATAAGTATTACACTAAATAAGTGAGATATGAGGATTTAATTGTTATGAGTAATTAGCATTACCTTAACAACAACAACAAAAATACTTGTATATTTTTTCCCTAGAATTAGCAAGCTGTTATTTCAAGTATAAAGCAATTTAGAGAAAACCCATTACTTTCTACCTACCTCAATCCCTCAATTTAGTCTTCTCTCAAATGTCTTGTTGTTCACTCACTACAACCAAATTTAATCTCTAAGGTTTTCAACCCTTTGTGACTTTATTTACTGCTTGCTGAGTTTGAATTCCAGCTGTATCTTTAAATGATTCAGTTCTTAGACTTTTTGCTTTATTTGAGCTTCTCTTGCAGTGTGCATATCTCTAAGTGTATAGTCCTAATCTTTAGTTATTGCACAATAATCATATATTTGTTGACATAGTTAATTCAAATATCATGAGAAATCATTTTTTCTATTGGAGATATTTCTATTTTACTGAATGTAGAAGAATATCTTGCTGAAACACATTGTGCATCTCATAACAGCTGTAACAAACATTCTGTGTTCTTTTCAAGCCTTTATTTTCACTTAATACTCAGTATTTTATTGAGAAATCAAAGTAATCTCACTTCATCTCCCAAGTAGTTTCCTGTCTCCAGGTGAAACATTTCCATGTCTACATAATTACTTCTCTTTTGATTTATTTAATATCTTTTGTAAGTTAAATGATTAAAGAAAATGCTTAAATGTTAAATGTAATTAAGACACAGTAATGATGAAACTCTTCTGCACATTTCTTCTTTTTGAATGCTGGCAATTGCACTCACACACCAGTATTGTAAAACTTAAAATCCTCTGTGTGTTTTTCATGTATACTTCTTGCTTCATACAATCTGCAATCATTGTAACCTTTGCTTCCTTTGTCATGAGCAAGATTGATATCCAGTTCATATGCACAAGGGGGCACCTGGTTGCTCTGGTGTGACAGCTGTCGATTCTTCTAGCTGGATTCCATGCTCTACCAATTTTTGAAGACGTCTAAGTCCACCCTTAAGCATGCAATTGGAAGAAAACAATATTTGTGATGAGGTAATCATGTTTCTCAGACTGTGTTGTTCTGCCTTTTTATTTCAGAAAATTCTTTACTGAAATATTTATGTTTTTCCTTTGAATTTAGCATGTGTGCAGAAAAGAAAGCATACTCTATCATTCTCCTTTTATAGCCAACTCCTAGTAAGGTGGATTTAAAAACAAATATTTGCCTGAAAACACCAGCAAGTCTGTCATCTATGGATGTAGTGTCTGCTTAGTAAAACCTCAAGGCTCTTTCTTAACTCAGCACTTTACACTTCACTTGAGCAATTTCCTTCAGTTCCATAAAATGAAAAACTGAACTATCCAAGATTTTGTCCATAGTAGAAATACAGGAGTTGTAAGCAGGCAATTCTCTTACAGCTCTAGAAATTTAATGACACTTTGAATCAATAAAGACACAAGAGAAGGTAAGTTCTAAAAATAGTGTGCCAATAAATTTAAACTAAGATTCTTAAATCACTCTTCAAGGATAGGATTTCTTCAAAATTATGTACCTTTTGTCAAGGGCTTTTTAATAAGTGTGCAGGAGCTAGAATCAACTTTAGAGGTTCATCATCCTGTTGAAAATAGAAAGATCATCAGTCCTACTGAAAAGCCTTGTACTTGAATTCAGATAAGGAATTTAAAATTAGAAGATTGGAATTACTAGCCCTGGAAGGAGATTTCAACATTGGAGCAAAATCTCGACAGCATGAGTCATATGAACTGGTTATCTCCATTAGCTTCACAGTCATACATAAAAGATGTGTAATTAATTGACTATTTTTTAACCAAATGGCTGTATCTCTTTTTCTCTTTGCTCTAATCTTTAACTGTGTATTATTTTAAACAACTCTGTGTTTCTCCCTTTTTTGCTTCTATGTTGTAGTCTTGGCAGTAGAATAAAAGAGGCCACAAAGACCCTTAAGTTCAAGCCAGAAAGCAATGATAATTTTCTCCTAATTGAAACAAGAAATAGCATTTGTCTTTTCATTTTATGTGTCATATTTGCATACTAGGTTGTTCACTTCTTTAGGATAGAGGACTGTTCAGGTTACCTAGTGGCACTCTGATAAGAATATACCACAAATGGGATGGCTTTAATGAACCATAGTTTATTCTCTCAGTCTGGAGGTTTTAAGTCTGAGTTCAAAGTGCCAGGCTCTAGGGGCTGGGTTAAAGCCCCTCAACCTTGGGGTCCATCTCTGCCTCTTGTTCCCATCCCACTGGAGCTAGAGGTTTTTCTTCACTCAGACAGCTGCTGGCTTCTGAGACTGACAAGCCCAAGGTTGACAAGTAAATAGGCACAGTCCCAAAGTTACCAAACCACACAGCAGCCCATTAATTCGAGACTATTGAAAATCCCAAAGTCAGCAGAGCATGGCAGGCTGCTCAACAACAACATGGCTACATGCAGGGTCCAAATGTGCCATAAGCTAGAGACCATTCCCAAAGCTGTTTCTTATATTCAGGAAGCAGACCACATACCCAAAGGCAGCTACTCAACTGCTTACAATAGATTCCACCATGGAGTTGATTACCAGTCTCATCATGGGGAATACTACATCCAGCTGCCCAGGCACTCAACCAGGCCTAGCCAAGTTCACACACAGACTTAACCACAATAAGAACCTATTGATTCCTTTCTGAATAAACTGCTGAGACAGAAAAAGGATTTGAGTAATACTTCCCATGTCCAAAACAAAGTAATAAAATAAAGATCCTGGATTTGGATTCTAGTCATAGCTCTTCCACTAACAAGCTACGTGATGTGCCCTTATGTTCTCTATGCCCCCATTTCCTGATTCGTGTGACAGAGATAATAATGCCAAACTCACCCAGAAGCCATAAAAGGATTAAACTTGATAACATCTACCATAGAACCAGATGATCAACAAAGATTAGTTTTCTCTGTCAAACACAAAGATATGCAAACAGTCAGGCACATAAACACACAGACACAAGCATAGAACACATTAAGTATCCCCCTTACCCTCAGGTTTCTTCTATATTTTAAGATAGTATGCTTCAGAAACTGAAGGATACTCATCAACCTGGATAAGTACAAACTAGTTATAATGCTCACTGTCATGTGACAAGATGTTGCAACACATTAAGAGTGCATTAAACCCAATGACATTCAGTCAATTACAACTCAAAACAAACATATAGGATAGAGTAGAATTGCCCTAGATGATAAAGAATGTACATTTCTATTGAAAAAAAGACTGCTATCTCTTTCTCCCATACAGTGTCAGGTAGGTTTAACTACTGACATTTTGTTTAGTAGCCTAGGGCTTGAACACTGGACCACCAGTGCTCTCAAGTTGCTTGTGTTGTTGTTATGTTGTTATTTGCCATCAAGTTGGACCCGGCTCATAGCGACCTCTCCTTGGGTTTATGGGGCAGTATCACTACGGAAGTAGATTGCCTGACCTTTCTTCCAAGGAGTGGCTGGTGGGTGCGAACTGTCAGCCTTCTGGTTAGCAGTCAAGTGGCTTAGGCACTATGCTACCAGAGCTCCTGTTATTTCTCATAGAAATTAAAATTTCAAAATAATATGATGACAATAATATTTGGTATTAAGACAAGTTAATATCGATTACATTTTACAGTTTTTCAAATTGCAGATTAAGAGGCATTGGTTTGTGATTAAATGACTTGAAACCACAACTTGTAAAAAATGGATTGAATCAAATAGAAAATATAGCTCACACATATAATAACATAAGTAGAATCACCATGAGTCAGAATCAGCTCTATGACAAATGTAATTTTTTATTGTTTTATGATGCTTTCATTTTAGACTTACATATCAATAGATGATAGATGCATACATATACACATACATACATTTTTAGTATTTATATCACTCAAAAAGTGTGACTCTCACGCATTGTTTGTGGGGACATAAAATGATGTACCTGCTATGGAAAACAATCTAGTGGTTCCTCAAAAAGTTGTATGCCGAATCACTGTATGACCTAGCAATTTCACTCTTTGGTATACACCCAGGAGAGTTGAAACCAGACATTCAAAGAGTGTTCATTACATTATTATTCATAAGAGCCAAAATGTTGAAACCACTCAATTGCCATCATTAAATGGATGGATAAACAGAGTGCATACAATGAAATATTATTCAGCCATAGAGTACAATAAAATTCTGATATTTGCTATCACATGGATAAACTTTGAAGAAATTATACTGAGTGAAACCAGTTAGACACAAAAGGACAGATATTGTAGGATACAATTCATATGGAATATCAAGAAGAGGCTAATACATAGAGAAAAATTTATTAGTGGTTATCATGGTCTGGAAGGAGGGGAAGAATTTGGAGTTACTGCTTTTAAAGAGCATTGAGCTATGGTTTGGAGTGATTTAAAAATTTCTGAAAATAGTGGTGATGATAGAACAATACGGTAAATGTAATTAATGTCACTGAATTGTACACTTAAAATGCTTAAAATGACTTTTTTTGGTTTATATATATTTA
>NW_006922067.1:699190-719556 GCF_000298275.1 Orycteropus afer afer
TGTGTGTGTGTGTGTGTGTATTTCTTTAGTAAAGTCAAGAAAATCATCTGTTAAGGCCACAGAATTGTTCTTTTTTTCTACCCATTCTGATACTTGATTAGTGGTAAAGTGAAATATATAGATGTGTCTATATTTCTTAATATGGAGGTCTATTGGTGTAGTGGTTAAAGCATTTGCCTGCTAACCAAAAAGTTGATGGTTTGAACCCACCAGCTTCTCTGAAGAAGAGATATGAGGCAGTCAGTTTCTGTAAAGATTTACAGCCTTGGAAACCCAACTGGGGATAATACGAGACAGAAATGACTTGATGGCTGTGAGTTTAATTTGGTGTGGTCTTTCTTAATACTTATGATTTGGTCTTAAACATCTCCTCATGCATCCTATATGCTTTGGGAGAAGCTGACTCAAATATGGGCTATTTCATTTCACAGTCACAGTTATTGCTTCCAAAATGGGTATGTAGCCCAGTTCAAGAAAATTAGAGCCTTAGAAGTTTCTGGATAAGAAATACCTTATTTTTAAAGGAGAACTTCCATACATGACCATTTTGTCTCTCCCTTAGAGATGGCTGAGGATATATATATAGACTCTCATCTCTTGTGACTTTGAAGATTGCCTTAACTGATGTTAATGCAGAGAATGGAAATTCCACTGTTTGGCAGGTGGCTCTTTTTCTACCCATGGAATAGGACATGCTGCAATCCTTCTTGTCATATCTGCAGGAAAAAGTAATAAATTCTACTAGCTAGTATTCCTTGGTGGAGGCAGCACGTTTTGATTGGAGGTAATTAGAGGTCCTTCAGCCTTGATCTCCAGATGAAAGGCACCTACTACCTGGATCCCTTCTCCTCATACATGTGGCATACAAACTCCTTACTACTGGTCTTTAAAACATATGTTCAATTCCTATAGTCTCAGAGAAATACTGGCTTCAGCTACTCTTCTGACTTGGAATCCAATATTTATGTCTGGCAACTAGGATTTACCTTCCTGAGTTTTTGCATTAATTATACATTAATTATTGTAAGTACCTCATAGGAGGCAAACAGTTTATACTCATGGAATAGTTTTCTTATACAGAAAAAAAAAAAAAAATCAGAACAGCAACCATAGGAGAAGATATGCACTAAAAGTTGGCCTCAGCTCTCAGGTGGAGGATCATTTTCTTTACACTTTGGGGTTACATTGATCTCTAGTACTCTAGGACTAGAAAGTCCATACTGAATGACTTTTATAATGAGCTGGTTATATAAGTATTTTGCAGCTACATGAGTAAATCTGTCAAAATCCATCAGGTTTCACCAAAACCAGTTCAAATTATAAATCTAATTATATGACTAAATAGTGTTAACAGGCTGATATGGTCTGCTCCTATAATAACTCACAGACTTATGTTTACAAAAATGATTTATTTGTGCTTTATATGTTCCATAGCTTTGGCCAAAAATCACTGCGATGCTCCAGGAAGCCTTGCAGACATAGATGTGGTCAATCCACACCAGGTGAGATTGATACATGCTAGATAGTTTGTAAGTAAATATGTATCAAGGCAAAGCAAATAAGAATTGTTCACATAAAATCCTGTACTTATCAAGCCAGGGGGTTTCAAATGTGTATAGATTGGACTAGAATACTTTGAAGGTTATTTTCCCTGTTTCTTGAATCCAAGAGAAATGCATTATCATAATCACCTAAAAACTGTGCTACTCATCCTGTGGAAAACTTGACAAAATGACTTCCTTACCTCAAGGGTTACACAGTACCTAACAGAGTGCACTGTGTATATTGTAGAACTAAAAAAAAAAAAGTATGGAATCTAATTTTCACTAAATTAAGCAAATAAATAACCTTTGAATAGAAAAATCCATTTCAAGCATAATGATTCATTGAAAAGATCTGTTCATGAAAAATATAGCAGATTCCTATTTTACTTTTCTTCAAAACGGACTCTGTGTGCTTTTTAATGAAAAACATCTGCATTTATGTCTTGAGTTGCCATTTGCACAAACATATAGTAATTTTTAGCACTGGTGAGGCTCACAGAAGAGTGCTAATTTCCTTAATGGTGACAGACATTTTTACGTGTAGCTAAATCAGCAGTTCTAGAAATATAAAATCATATGCATAACAAATACACTAAACTTTAAATGTATAAAATTGGGTAATAGTAATATAAATAATAAACTAAAGTTACTAGCAAAAACACACTCTACATAATAATAATAATACACTTGAAGGGAATCATAGTAAGTATGGTATGCAAAGAAAAATGTTTCAAAGATGGAAACAATTTATATTTTTTTCTGAAGAATCTAGAAATCTTTAACAGATGAACAGTGTAGTAGAAAAAAAAAGTGTACGTAGGCATTGTATGTACAAATTTATCACTAAATGTTAGTAAAACTCTACTACTTTATCACATGAAAGTACTAAATTAAATCATCTTAGGAGTTTAGAATTCTATTAGTAATAGAATATGCAGTGACGTATTTTATGTCTATCCACGAAACAACCTTCCACAGTGTTATACATTATTTAAAATGTTTAACAATTTCTATGAACAAATAATCAGATATCTAATACAGAACATCTGTTTTGAGAGTGAAGTATATTAATCCTCTATCTTTTTTGCTTATTTTACTTTTAGTCTTTAATTACAAAAGCAGAGAATATAATGAAAAATATTGAAGTAGGTAAAATATAAAAACGAAAACCAAACTCACCGTCATTAAGTAGTTTCTGACTCATAGTGACCCCTTTTGGGTTTCTGAGGCAGTGAATCTTTACAGAAGTAGGTTACCCCATCTTCCTCCTGCAGAGTAGCCAGTGGGTTTGAACCACCAACTTCCTGGTTAGCAGTCAGATGCCTCAGGTACTGCAACCACCAAAGCTCCCCCTAGGTAAAACATATCTCATATGATTTTCCACAATGTCCATCACCTTCCACACACTCATCATAGTTTATGGATTCACAACGCTTTTATGCTTCACAAAGCTTTCCTAATGTTGAATAATACCCCTTACAGTAACTATTGGGAGCTCTGGTACCCTAGTGCCTAAAGCACTTGACTGCTAACCAGAAGGCTGATGGTTCAAACCCACCAGCAATTTCTCAGAAGAAAAGCTGGTCAATCTACTTCCATAGTGATGCCGCCTGGGAAACCCAAGGAGGGGTTGCTATGAGTCAGGTCCCACTCCATGGCACATAACAACAACAACTGTAACTACTTCTTCCTTTGTATAATTTTGCTTAGAGTTTAGGTCCTCAGTCTTGGTAGGTAATAACTCATTATTTTGAATTTTTTTTTCCTAGTAATTTGTTAAATTGGTACCATTTTTCTTCTATTGCATCAATTCCTTACAAAGCAAACACGTATATTTTAAGAGAAAACATGTGGATAAAAATGACTTAATGTTAAAGTGCAGCTAAAATTTCAGAGACCCATGCAAGAGTATAAAGTAAAATAATTTTGAGCACCACTCTTCTTGGTGTCATTTTAATCACAAGACATTTTAAGATCAACTCAGTAGTATCTCAATAAATAGAAACTTTATTCTTCTAGTTCCTTAAGCGAAAAACCTTGAAATCAGCCTTTTTAGCTCTATGTCTCCATGTGGAATAGGTTAGTAATTCCATTAATATGTAAATCCAAATTTTATCTATAATTCTTCCACATCTCAGTACCTCAAGTACTCCTAATATGGGCTAATCTCTTATAATCCTTTGTCTGGGTTACTGTAACTGTGCCCTAAATGATCTCCCTGTTTTGTTGATAATGTAATTGTTGTTTGTTTGTTTTTGTTTTTCCCATCATCTTCCTTCAGTCTATTCTTAATCCAGTGATCACCTATTCAAAAGTAGGTGAGATCATGTCCTTCTTCTGCTTAATAGCCCATAGTAAATGGCAAACTGCTTGCAGCAGCTTGGAGTTCTGGGAGGTGTAAAGAGTTAACACATTTTGCTGCTAACTGAAAAGTTGTTGATTAGAGTTCATACAAAAACTTCTTTGAAGAAAGACCTGGTGATATATTTTCAAAAGAATTATCCCTTGAAAACTCTGTGAAGCATAGTTCTACTCAACATGCATGTAGTCGCCATAAGTCAGAATTGACTTGATGACAACTGTTTTCCTGGGCTCTAGAGTAGTCAGTCCTTTTATTTTCTCTTTTATCTCATAACTCAACTCCCACATTGCTACTTCCTCACTCTGATCAGTTACACTAGCCTCTTCAATGTTTCTCAGACATGCTAAGGAATAGCCCTATCTTGGGTCATTTGTGTTTGCTTCTTATTGTCTCAAAAGTTCCCTTCCAGACATATAGCTGGCTCACTCTTTCACTTCGTTTAGGTCTTCACTTAAGTGCCCCTTTCTCAATATGGTTATTCCCAGACACACCATGCACTTTCGTCCTCCTTCCTTGTTTTATTTTTCTTCTTGTACACACTATGCACTTTCATCCTCCTTCCTTGTTTTATTTTTCTTCTTGTACAATGATCACTTATCACAGTCTCGCTTGTTGCTTATTAGTTTTATTTATTTATTTACCAAAATCTATCTCAAGGAGCTCTGTTGGCATAGTGCCTAAGGTATTTGACTGACAATTCAAACCTACCAGTCATTCCTAGGAAGGAAGATTGGGCAATCTACTTTCATAGAGATACTGCCTTGGAAATACAAAGAAGGGTGCCTGTGAGTTTAATTGACTCAACGGCAGTGAGTTTGGTTTTGGTTTTATCTCAGGGAAAAAAAAAAAATTATATATATATATATATATATATATATGCCACATAAAATATTCATGAAAATATGACCATGATCTGCAAAATCATTTCCTCTTATTGTAAAATGAACCCATTTAAGTCTGTGGATATAAAATCAACAATAACCCACAGTTGTTGAAACTGCTAGAAAATTTATCGGCATATATTAGGTAAAATTATATGTGTTTTCAATTTAAAGGTGTAAAAATTAAAAAGAAAAACACATGATGGTGATGATTTTCAAAATCCCTTAAGTCAAAGCACCTAGCAAAATTAAATGCAACTGCTTTAGCAAGGAATAACACCTATTTGATTGTAAAATAAACAGGAAAACACAATCTCCATTTCAGGTTATTTTTTTTTCTTCCCCTGACTCTGATTATATCACTTTGACTGGAACTATTATTCAACAGAGAAGCCCTTCAAACATAATTGCAAAGTCAGGGATCTAGAGGGAAATGGGGATCAAAAGCTCTCATCACTCCAGATGCTACAAAGCCTTCCCTTCCAGATGCTACCTGTTTTACTCCCCAGGTATTTTTAAATTAAGAATCTGAGTTAGCTGGTACAGGAAGACAAGAGGTCAGGCTAAATCAGATGATTCACCTAAACCTATTGAAAAAAGAAAGTGTCCTAGGAATCCTGTTACTATGGTAAAGGATTATTTAGTGAATCCGATTGCTGAGTTTCTAAATATCTCAGCAGTTTGACAAAACTTGGTATCTTGACTTCATCAGACCAGAGCCAGAAAATCCTGAAACCTTTATCAGAGAGTCTGAAATCACTGCCTCTGCTCAGAAATCCAAATTCCTGCTTACTGCCAGAAAAGAATAGAAGTCTAGCTGCCCTAACTAGAATGTCACCATTTCATGTTCCGGACTTATTCCCAGTACAAGCAAAGGTGACATAGTTAGATTCTTGTCCTAGAAGTCCATTTATAATTACTTAAAAAGATAACTTAGTAGAATAGATATAAGTTTGTGTGAATAGTATAAAAAAGGGAGAAAAGCATGTAATAGGTAAAGATATGTAATAAACCTGTTTTTGTTTGTTCTTGGTATTGAGTTAGTTTACAAAGCAAGAATAACACATATGAAAAAACATACTAAAAATCATTGTCTCCCTGTAACTCAGAATGGGGTAATAACTGACATATATCAAGGATGTTCATAGACATTCCTGTCTAAAGAATGTGAGCAGCATTCATTGTGCTCATTATTTCTGCTTTCTGAATGTTCCCAAGTTATTTGGTGTCATTTCAGCAATTCAGAGGAGTCCTGGTGGTATTGTGTTTAAGCACTTGGCTGCTAACTGAAAGGTCTGTGATTTGAATCCACCAGCCACTCCATGGGAGAAAAGACTTGGAGATTTGTTCCCATAAAGACTGTTGCTGTATTTTGCCTTTGACTGGATTCCAATCCCCAGAGAACCTAAAAACAGATACAGTAGAACTTCCGCATCGGGTTTGCTAAGCTATAATCTTGACTGGTTTCCTGGACTGTAATCTTTATGGAAGGAAATCTTGTGATGCAGTTACTAAGTGCTCAGCTGCTAACCTAAACGTTGGTGGTGCCAACCCACCAGCGCTGTGTAGTCTGCTTCCATAATAGGGTCACTGTAATTCAGAATCAGTTACACAATATGCAACAGAGCAACTCAAACCAGTAAAACCATTTGCTGTTAAGTCAATTTCACTTCATGGCTTGATGACATGTGTGTCAGAGTAGTACGTAAGGTTTTCAGTGGCTGATTTTTCCAAAGTAGATACGCTGATCTTTGGAGGTCCTTCTGGCTGAATTTGAACTGTTAGCCATTTGGTTATTGACCAGAGTACTTAATCAGTTATACACCCAGTGACATCTGACAGCTCAGTGGTACCAAAATCAAACTCAGAAACTGGACAGATGTACCCATGTGGAGCAATACATTATCACAGGAAGAAGAGTAGGTGGGAAGGATGAAAAGAATACAAGAAAGGGAGAGATAGAGACAAATATTTTTTAAAGTTGTGTTAAGGATCCAATAATACACTTGAAGGGAATCATAGTAAGTATGGTATGCAAAGAAAATTGCAGAAGAATGCTATTGAGAAAATAATAATTCCATTCCTAGCAGAGCTAGTATATACTTCCAATAACTAGCTGTGTGACATCAGGCAAGTTACATAACTTCTGGGGTTCAGTGCTCTCATTTCTGAAATGAAGAGACTGGTATTAATACCCTCATCAGGATATTTTTTGAATTTAAGGATAATAATAATAATAATAACAATAATGATGATACTAAATATGACTTCTATACTTCTTACTACTTGGAATAAAGAGAAGGCTAATATTTATATGTAGGCTTATTGTGCTGCAAATTATAAGTGCTTGGCTAATAACCAAAGGTGGAAGGATCAAATATACACAAAAGAACCACATTATTCAATCTGTATGCAAAGCAAATAATTCAAGAAGTTGGACTATGTGAAAAAGAATGAGAATTTGAGGAAGACTCACAACCCATAGTAATCACAACCCAAAGATGACAGAAGCATGTTTGTTGAAAGTAAAGATTTGAAGCACTTATTGATGAAGATCAAAGACCACAGCCTTCAGAATGGATTAAGGTCAACATAAAGAAAACAAAAATCCTCACAACTAGACAATAATCAACATCATGATAATTGGAGAAAAGACTGAAGTTGTCAGGGATTTAATTTTATTTGGATTCACAATCAATACCCTTGGAATCAGCAGTCAAAAAATCAGAAGTCCCATAGTTTTGGGCAAATCTGTTGTGAAAGACCTCTTCAAAAGTGTTAAAAAGCAATGATGTCACCTTGAAGAGAAAGGTGCCTTTAAACCCATCCATGATCTTTTTAATAGCCTCAAATGCATGTGAAAGCTGGACAATAGGTCAGACCGCAGAAGAATTGATGCAATTGAATGTTGGTGTTGTCAAAGATTCCTGAAAATACTTTGAAGTACCGGAAGAGTGAACAAATTTTTCTTGGAAGAAGTACATCCAGAATACTCCTTAGAAATGAGAATGGCCATCTCACATACTTTGGTTATGTTATCAGAAGGGACCAGTCCCTGGAAAAGTATGTCATATCAGGTAAATTAGAGGGTAAGTGAAAAGGGGGAAGACTCTGAATGAGATGGATTGAAGCAGTAGGTGCAATGGTGGATGCAAGCATAGCGAAAGTTGCAAGGATGATGCAGGACCAGGCAGTGTTCTGTTCTGCTATACATAGGGTTGCTATGAGTTGGAGCATACTCCATGGCACCTAACAATAACAACAACAACAATTGGCCTTCCATTTAATGGAAATTATTCTATCATTGACTGTGTTGTATTTCAGAATAGATTTTGGAATGTTCTTTTTGACAATGAATGTGATGCCATCCCTCTTAAATTCCTATCACAGTAGACAATACACTATTTTCCAATTTAAGATGGCTAATACCAGTCCATTTCAGCTCATTAATTCCCAGGATATTGATCTTCAAATGTTTCTTTTAATTTTTGACAACTTCCAGTTTTGCTTTATTTCATACTTTGTATATTCCACGCTTTTATTATTAGTGGATGTCTGCAGCTGTTTCTTTTCATTTTGAACAGCATGCCACATCAGCAAATGGTCCAGAAAGCTTTAGTCCATCCACATCATTAAGAGGCCCCTCTTCACTAATCTTATTTTGAGTATTTTTCAACCTGAGGATCTCCTTCTCTGGTACTATATCAAAGAATGTTTCCCTGTTCTTCGTAAGATTATCAGCCACTACTTTTCAAGAAGTGGACCTGGCCAAGGTATTTTTAGTCTGTCTTAGTATATATGCTTTACTGAAACCTGTCCACCATGGGTGAACCTTCTGGTATTTGAAATACCGATAGTAAAGCCCCCAGCTTCATGCAATACACAAGCTGCCACAGTACAACAAATTGACAAATAAGTGGTGAGTAAAATACTTAGGTAATAGTAAGTATATTAAAGTTTAAAATTTCAGTAGATTTCAGATGAATATAGTGAATAATGTAATTAATTTATGTTTTTGTTACTGTTAGTTGCCATAGAGTTGATTCCCACTTTATGTAACCCCATGTGTGCTGAATAGAATTGCTATGTAATGTTTTCAAAGCTGTGACTTTTCAGAAACAGATTGCCAGGCTTGTTTTCCAAGGGACCTCTTGGTGGGCTTGAACTGCCAATATTTGGACTCATAGATCATTCTCTTAACGCCTATAAGAAATATCTAGCTGGTAAGTTCATTTGCACTGTTATTATTATTTTTTTTCCTTCATTTTGCCTGCCCTTATTTCCTTTTTCCCTTCTCCTTTAGTTAGAACAATTTTCATATCATTTGTTTCAAGTAATTAAAAATTTATAAAATACCATTTGATTGTTTAGTCTTAAAAAGCATAAGTTATTCAGTTTATAATATACTTAATTTATATTTATCAAAACATGGCTCTGAAGCTACAGAAATTAGCAATATTTTTCTTAAATAGACATTTTAAAGTCCATGTTGTTGTTGTTGTTATGTGCCTTTGAGTTGGCTCTGACTCATAGTGACCACTCCTTGGGTTTCCGAGGCAGTAGATCTACTTTCTATAGAAGTGGATTGTCCATCCCTTCCGAAGAGTGGCTGGTGGGTTTGAACTGCCAGCCTTCTGGTTAGCAGTCAAGTGCCTTAGGCACTATGCTTCAAGAGCTCCTGTTTTAAAGTCCATAGTAAACTAGAAAATACTGATTAGATCAAAGACATAAATGTAATGTAGTTTAAGAGAGGATGGATGATTGTCATTGTCAATAAAATAGAATTCAAGAAAATTCGAGGAGGTGGAAGCAGCCTTCATTTTCTCCTCATTCAATAGCTAATGTTTTGTTATATTAAAAAAAGCAAAGGTTAACTTGACAACTAACTTTAATAAAGTCTTCTTAATACATATCAAGAGCTCTGATATTATAGAGAGGATCCTATAATATGAAATTGTGACCGTCTTACCTCCCATTCAAATTATACAGGTTCATGTAAGATTATATATTTTTTTAAAAAATAACTTAAATGCATAATTATATAATATCACAAATAATAATGACTTATATTAATATGCAGTAATGATGTTATTTTCCTAATTGTAGATATTTCAGGAGCAATTTCAAATGATCCTCTTATCACTTAATTAAATCAGGACATTTTGTAATATGTTGGTGGTTGTAATAATATTAAGTCATTTGGATTAAACTTTTGATTGACTATTTCCAAAAATGAAATGTTCTTAAAGTACTTCCTTAACTTTTATTTCAATTATGCTTTTCTAAGAAAATTTTGGAAAATGCTTACTCTGTCATAACCACAATTTATAAATCTGATTTTTGAAAATGTCATAGATTTATTTTAATTGTAGAGAAGAAAAAAAAAAGTTTATCTTTTGAATGTCAAGGATTATTAATAGTCAATTTCAATACCTAAATGGCAAATTAATGACTTCATAAATCAATATGGAATCTGCTGGAAAAAAAACAATTTTCATAATTTTTTCTTCCTCAGTTTTAGGCTCTGTGTTTTGAAATCATGAAGCTTTCCAAAGACGGACACTTTGAAAAAATCATGCAATGTTGTGTATATTAAACTCTTTTAGTTGCCATAGGGTCTAAAATTTTAACTTAAAAAAAAAAAAAGGTATTATTCAAATAAGTAGACTCTAACAAACTGAAGAATTTAACTGTAAAAGCTGGAACTTGTGTTAAATATTACTGCAGCTTATACATCTGTCTGGTTCTCTTCTTCTTCCTGTTACACTGAGGTACTTCACTTGACTGAATGCTTTAAATTATGTCATAGCCAACTGACTTGTTCTTGCCAATGAATCTAGACAAAAATAATGTATCTAAATTCTGATATACTGCTGTTATATTGTGTGCTATTCAGTCAATTCTGACTCATAATGACCCAATGTGATGATAGAGTAAAACTACACCATTGTATTTCCTAAGAAGCTCTACTGATACAGTGGTTAAGGCTTTCAGTTGCTAACAAAAAGATTGGTGGTTCAAATCTATCAGCAGTCTACCCAGAGGGACCGAGTAGTTGAACCTGAGGGCTTGGGACCATAGTCTCAAGGGACATTAAGTTCAAGTGGCATAACATACTATACAAAACATTGGTCCACCTCCTACTTTGGCAAGTAGCGACTGGGATCTTAAAAGCTAGCAAGCTGCCATTTAGGTGCAACAATAGGTGTTTCCTCGTCCAGAGCAAAGAAGAATGAAGAAAACCAAAATTCATGCAAACAATTAGTCCTAGCTACTGGTACACCATCCGATCTGCAGCCTATATGACTATGAGACCAGAAAAACTAGATGGTGCCCAGCTACCACTGTCATCCATTTGGAAGGGGATCTATGTAGGAGATCCTTGATAGAGAGGGAGAAGAGTGTAGAACAAAACTCAAAATCATTTGGAGAAAAAAAAAAAAGTGTGTGGGGGGGGACCTGGTTTGCTGGTCTGATAGAGCCTGGTGGAACCACTGAGACTATGGCCCCTAGCTGCCCTTCAGGTCTGGAATTAAACCCACAACTGTGGTTTCCAGCCAAACAAAAGACAGGCATATGAGTTGAACATTTTCCTCAAGTAGATACACTTCTTAGAGAGAACAATCATGGGAGAAAGAAGGGCTGCTTATGCACAGGATGACAGCTCAGGGAGCAGGAGTGCATTGAGGGATGGACACTGGGAAGAGGTAACTATGGGGGGAAGTGGGAGGGGAGATGTTGTATTGTAATAAACTGTGGTCAATGTCATGAAACAAAGTGTATGCGAACTGCTCTATGGAAAGTGAATTTGCTCTGTAAATCTTCACCCAAATCACAATTTAAAAAAAAAAAAAAAAAGAAGAAGAAGAAGTTAAAAAAATGAAGCAGTCTTTCTGTACAAAGATTTACAGCCATGAAAATCCAGTGGAGATTTTATGACTCACAAATGATTTGATGAGTAAGGTAAGAGTTTTTGGTTATAGTGTTTCTTGGGCTGCAGTCTGTTATGTGGTTGGCTGCTAACTGAAATTTAAGCAGTTTCAGCCCAGTAGCCTTGGAAACCCTATCAGGCACTTCTACTGTCTTCTATAGAACTTCTATGAGTTAGAATTGAGTTGTTGGCAATGAGGTGTTTTTGTTTGTTTTCGTTGGTTTTTAATTTAACTTAAATGTTTAGGTATTTGACTTACTGTACAGTGATTAAGCTCCAAACTGCTAACTGAAAAGTCGGCAGTTCCATCTCATCAGCCGCTTCTTTGGAGAAAGATGTGACAGTGTGCTTCCATAACCATTTCATCCTTGGAAAATCTGCGGGGTAGTTTTGGTCTGTCAGTTTAACTCTCTTCTACAGGGTCTCCATGAGTCAGATTTGATTTGACAGTAGTGTGGTAACTTATTTTAGGTATTCAATTTAAATTTTCCTGTCCTTGTATAGTTTAGTATTGTTATTGCTAGTTGCCATTGACTTACGGTGACCTCATGCATGCAAAACAGAACTGCTCCACGGGTTCTTTTGAGTCTGTGACTTTTTAGAAGTAGATTGCCAAGCCTTCCAAGGCTCTTCTGGGTGGATTTAAACCACATATGTTTGGGTTAATGCTTTATACCATGTTGTTCTTGTTGTTCTTATGTGCCATCAAGACAGACCTGACTCATAGCCACCCCTCCTTGGGTTTCCGGAGCAGTGTCACTATGGAAGTAGATTGCCCAACCTTCCTTCAGAGGAGAGTCTGGTGTGTTTGAACTGCCAGCCTTCTGATTTATGCCATGAGTTGTTGTAATATGGTATATATGTATGTATGAAAGGAAAATTATTTTAAAAATTTAAGTTAGGCAATTTTTAGCAAATTGATGCTATACTTTCTATGAAAGCATGAGTTTTTTGGTCAAACTTTTTAAAATAAATTGAAAAAGTGAAACCCATAACAAAAATTGCTTAATAGTAACTGGGTTCTTAGAAGCTTGTAAATGGCCATTTAAGATGCAAGAATTTGTATCTCCTCATCTGGAGCCAAATAAATAAATAAATATATAAATAAAATAAAAGAAGAAAACCAAACAATTAGTTCAAGGGACTAGTGGACCATGTGAACCTCAGCCTACACTGCTGAAGCCAGAACTAGGTGATGCCAAGCTACAAATGCCAGCCACTCAGAAAGGGATCAAAATAGGAAATACTAGATACAATGGGAGAAAAATGTGGAGCAAAACTCAAAATCATGAAAACACCAGGTTGACTGGTCCAATAGAGACTAGTGAAACCCCTGAGACTATGGTCCCTAGCCATTCTTTGGTTCAAGAATTGAACTTAATCCCTTAACCTCCAGCCAAATTTTAGATAGTCATATAAGGTGAACATTTACACTAGTTAGGTATAATCCTTAGAATAATCAATGATATCAGATTAGGAGGACATTATTTGAACAGGGAGGTAGCTTAAAAGTTAGGAAGGCAAAGGTAACCACAAGGAGTAAGTATGAGAAGGGCTGTTAATTGTGGGGATTACAATCAGTGTCATGAAACAAAATGTACATGAATTGTTGTATGGCAAATGAATTTGCTTTGTAAACTTTCACCCAAATTAAAAAAAAAAAAAAAAAAAAAAAAGCCAAATAAAACTCAATTTGCTCATTTCTGAACAGGTCAATGCTTTTTGCCAAATTATGTTTTAAATCAATCGTGTTAATATTTCCAAAATTTTAGTTAGAAAGACTTTATTTATTTCACCAGGCTTATTTCACAGTACCTGCTTATTTAAAATAAAAATATCCACATCATAGATTTTGATATTTGGCACACATTTTTCCCTAACACACACAAGCAGGAATATGTTATTCTAACTCAATGAACATTGTGATTATAGGGAAGTTACTATTCATATATAACTACTGCAGTGAATTGCTTGATGTGGCCCTTCTAGCCATTGTCCTCCATTCTGTGATGTTTTGTAAATCCCATTATCCATGCCTATTTGGGGTGTTGTGATAGTTAAGGTCAGGTATCAACTTGGCTGGGCAGCTGGTAGTAGTCATTCCCTATAATGACTGGGAAAGTCAACTGCAAAGGAACTGTTTCAAGTGCTGAGGAGCAAGGATATCTCCTTGAGGACTAAGGTGCGCCTGACACAAGCCATGATATTTCCAGTCGCCTCATATGCATGTGAGAGCTGGACAATGAATAAGGAAGACCAAAGAAGAGTTGATGCTTTTGAGTTGTGGTGCTGGCGAAGAATGCTGAAAGTACCATGGACTGCTAAAAGAGCTAACAGATCTGTCCTGGAGGAAGTGCACCTGAAATGCTCCTTAGAAGCAAGAATGGCCAGACTTCCTCTCATCTATTTTGGTCATGTTGTCAGAAGGGAACATTCCCTGGAGAACAATGTCATGCTTGGTAGGGTGGAGGGTCGATGAAAGACCGGGAGGCCTTCAACGAGATGGATTGACATATTGGCTGCAATGATGTGCTCAAGTATAGAAGTGATCATGGAGCTGGCCCAAGATCAGGAATTGTTTCATTCTGCTGTTCATGGGGTCACTATGAGTCAGAAACTACTCGACAGCACCTAACAACAACAACAAAATGGACTGAGAGACAGATCAAAGAAAACACTGGAAAAAACAAGGAAAACTGCAAATTTAAGGAAAGCACAGACAAAAGTCTAGAACAATTTAGGAAAACAACACAAGACCAAATTGACAAAATAAACAAGAGATTAAAAATGATACAAGAGAAACAAACAGAAATCCAAAAGATTAATATTAAGATTTCAGAAAAAGATAACATGTTGAATGGGCAAAGAAGTAGAATCAAATCAATGGAAGACAGAATTAATGAGATTGAAGACAAATACCTTGATAGTACTTTTTTAAGGGATAAATCAGGAAAAAAAAAGATCAAAACAAAATGAAGAGAGCCTGAAATTCATATGGGATACCATCAATAGGAATAACTTAGGTGTAATTGTAATTAAAAACAGGAAAACAAATATAGAACGACAGAGGAAATTGTCAAATATTTGTTGGAAGAGAATTTCTTAAATATGGTGAAAGATATGAATGGATCCATTCAAAAAGTTCCATGAAAACCAAGCAGGACAGACCCCAAAATAAAATCACCAAGACATATCATCATCAAACTCATCAAAATCAAAGGCAAAGATGGAATCCTGAAAGCAGCATGGGAAAAACAAAAAGTTACCTACAAAGTCAACTAAAAAGACTAAGCCCTGATTTCTCGGCAGAAACCAGGCAGGTGAGAAGGCAAAGGAATGATATATAAAAAACCCTGAAAAAAAAAAAATTCAAACCAAGAATTACATACCCAGCAAAATGTCCCTCAAATATGATGGTGAAATTAAGACATTTCTAGAAAAGCAGAAATTAAGGGAATTTGCTAAAATCATACCAACCTTACAAAAGATGTAAAAGGGAGTCCTTAGGACAGAGAACCAAAAAAAAGCAAAGAATAACAGGTGATTAACACCCATGATGACATAACCCAGAAACCAACCCACTTATAGAAGTATCCAAAATAAAATAAGTATACAAGACTATAAACTATAAACTCTATTAGTAAATGAGGACAACTACAAACCAAAAAGAAGGAATAAATACTGTAGTTACAGAACTTCCAAATGGTGAGGAAGTCAAAACAATTGTGAGACTGCATAGACTGTTTTAAACTTGGGAAGAAAATGATACATCAATAGCAACCTCAAAGAAAAATAATAAATCTTCACATCAAATAAAAAAGAGGACAAGTACAAATATTTTGCAAATACTGAAACAATAACAATGAAGGAGATGATTACACAATTCATAAATGAAATGAGCTCAGCACAGAAAATTATATGGAACAAAAAAATCAGCATTACCATAATAATAAAAAAATAATAAAATGACATCAATAAATGTGTACTTGTCTATAATTACACTGAGTGTCAATGGATTAAGAGCACCACTCAAGAGATGGAGAGAAAATATGACCCATCAATATGCTGTCTACAAGAGACTCACATTAGACAAAAAGAAAAAAATAGACTGAAAAACAAAAGTTGAAGAAAGATATATAAAGTGAATGGCAATCAAAAAAGAACAGGATTAGCTACATTTATTTATTGTAAAATTGACTTTAAGAAAAAACAACCATAAGGAACAAGGAAGGACATTATAAAATGATTAAAGGATCACTGGCAAGAGGACAGAACCATTTAAATATCTATGAACTCAATGAAAGAACACAAAAATACATAAATCAGACATTAACTGAATTGAAAAGACAAATAGATGACTCCACAGTGATATTAGGAGACTTTAATAACCACTGTAAAGAAACTCAACAACGATGCAGAAGAACTAAACTATGGCATCAATCAACCTTACTTTATAGATGCCTAAATAGACTTCATCTAACAATAGCACAGTATACATTCTGTTCCAGCACAAATGAAACATTCTCCAGGATAGACCATATGTTAGGTCACAAAACAAGCCTCAATAAATTGAAAAACATTGAAATAGTGTAAAACATCTTCTGAGATCTCAGTGCTATAAATATAGAAATCAACATTAGGATGACCAACGGAAAAAGAGCAAATTCACATAAACTGAATAAAACCCTCCTCAAAAATGAGTGGGTAATTAAAGAAATAAATAATGAAATTAAAAAATTCCTTGAATTAAATGAGAATGAAAACACAATATACCAAAATTATCATGAAACAGCAAAAGCTGTTATCGGAATACAATTTATAACAATACCTGAAAATGTAAAAAAGAAGAAAGAGACAAAATCAACATCTTAACTCAACATCTCCAATAATTAGAAAAAGAGCAACAACAACAAAAACAACAACAACAACAAAAAAAAAAAACTTATAGATTCCAGTAGAAATAATTGAAACAGAAAATAGAAAGTAATAGGAAAAAAAAAAGTCTAAAAGTTGTTTCTTTGACAAGATTAATAACATCAACAAACCACTGGCAAACTTAGCAAAGGAAAGGAAGGAAAAGATGGAAATTACACAAATAAGAAAGGAGAAGGGTCATGTCACAACAGAACCAATAGAAATAAAAAGAATAATATCAGATATTCAAAAGAACTGTACTCCAACAAATTTGAAAACCTAGAAGAAATGGACAGACTTAAAGAAACACACTACTTAACTAAACTAACACAGGCAGAAGTAGAAAATTAGACAAGACCTGTAAGAAAAGAAGAAATTTAAGAGATTATAGAAAAAAAAATACTGATGATTCAAAATGGAGTCTCCTCAGTAAGTACCATGCTATATCCCACTACCATCTAAGTGCTTGAAAAACTAGGTACAGCAGTTTGAATTAGTGATTTGGTGCTCTGAACAGCTCACTGAATCAGAGTTCACCAAACACAGAAGAGCCAAATTAGAGGAAAGACACAAGGAGATTATTTAAGAAAGAGCTACCTGGCAGAGGATGGACAGGCAGCTGAGAGGCCATTGGAAACTTCCCTGGAGCAGTCACTGACTGGTGGGCGAGGGGGGCCACCTGAGATTCCTGCGGGCCAAGAAAGAAGAAACACTATTTCAACATACCAGTGACCACTCCAACAACCCAGAGGCCAGCACCAGGGACCTGTCTCCAGCAACTGATTTTCTCAGTAATTTGGATCTTCCAGGTGCAGGCAGGCACTACTGCTGAAACTCAAGTGGAAAAGTCACTGTTGTGCCAGGAGGGCAAACTCTCTCCCCTCTCAGCAGGTCACCGACTGGATTTGGTTCAGCCTGGGAGACATCCTGCTTATCTGGTCATGGATATTGGGAACATAGTTTACTAGCAGGTACTCCTCCGACTCAGGCACAGCTGAAATCATGTGCATCTTTGGCGCCACAGGTGGGAGGTATCACAAACTTCAGAGCCATTAGCAGTCTGGAGGGATTGCACCAAAGCTGCAGGCTGAAGGGGCTGGGAGAGAAAAAAGCCGCAGCTGAGTGTTGTCCCAGGAATTTGCCTTGAATCGGCTCTTTTGCCTTGCATCGGCTCATTGCCACTGAGAAGCTTTGGAAGAGGGGTCTTTGAGTGTGCCTGAACCTGGCGGAAAGATGCGAATCCCCAACAACAGGAATCTTCCCTGAGATTGAGCCGCGGTCTTATAAATGACTGTCATGAATAATAGCCTTTGCAAAGCCCTAGAAACCGACCTTATCAACACCAAGCTTTCCTTCTTTTGCTCTCACCTTTCTCCGCCAATAACATCATTCATTCAATAGAAGAAACCATATTCAGCTAATTACCATAAAACCTCCCGCTTCTAACTCTAAACCCTCTTCACAACAAACAGAAACACATATCCACATTCCACACAGTGATTCCACCATCACAAAGAAAACAACAGAGCAACCCACATACCTGAATCAATAATAAAATGTAATACACCAGCTTCACCCTTTCAAAATATTAAACCATAAAACCAAGTCAAAACAAATCAACACATAACCAGCAGCTAGAGACAACCTAAAGAGTCAGCACTGTACCAGATTCCAGGGGCTTAAGAAGAGGTTCTGCCTTCCAGTAACCCGAAGAACTGTTCAGACCTGCATGACTTCTTTTTTTTTTTAATTTTCTTTCTTTTCCCATTTCCTGATTAATTTTTTTTCTTACTCTTTTTTTTTTTCTTGTGGTTAACGCCATTCTTTCTTTCTTTATTTATTTTTGTTTTGTTTTGTTTTTTCATTTTTTTCTTCATTATTCTCATTCTCTACCTTTTTTCTCTTAGTACCCTATCCCCAGATATTGCAGATTTTCCTCTTTTCTTCTTTTCTCCCCTTTTTCTTTTTAGGGTGACTGTTCTTGGGTAATTTCATGGTGTATTTTTTTGTCCATGTGCTTTTAGCATTTTGATGGTTATTCAATTGTAATTTTTCTCTAACTGAGTGGGAGACAGCATCAGTCCCCATAAGATACAAGTGCACACACACCTCCTGCAACTTCACTTACTGAGCAAGAGCCAGAACCTTCTTCTCCACCAATGGGCCAACGATAAAAAACCACCAAGAAGAGCCTGAATCACCCTTGGCTGCTCTTCATAAACAATTAATACAGATCTTAAAATAACACCATGATGCCTCAGAGACAACAGACCATCACAGTCTACACAAAGAAGTGAGATAAAGTGGTAGAAACAAGGGAACAGGATACAGACCCAGAACACATACCTGAGGAAGAAGCAGCATTGGAACTCTCTGATAAGGAATTCAAAAGAATTATATTTAGGTATCTTCAAAGGATTGACAGACAGACCAAAGAAAACACAGAAAAAAAACCTTAGAAGAATTTTGGAAAAAAAATATAAGAATAAAATGACAAAATAAATGAAAAATTAGAAATTATTTTAAATCTACAGAAAGAAATCCAGAAGATTAATACTAAATTGTTAGAAATAGATAACACATTAGAAGGGCAAAGAGGTAGAATTGATGCAATGGAAGACAGAATTAATGAGATTGAAGACAAATAACTGAATACTTCTTTGGAAAGGGATCAAACAGAAAAAAAATCAAAACAAAATGAAGAAAGCCTAAAGTTCATGTGGGATACCATCAAAGGAAATAATGTACATGTCATTGGAATTCCAGAACAGGAAGAGAAAAATAAAACTGCTAAGAAAATTGTCCAAGATTTGCTGGAGGAGAACTTCCTTGATATGATGAAAGAGGAGAATATATCCATGCAGGAAGTCCAACGGACCCCAAATAGGATAGACCCCAACAGAAAATCATCTAGACATATCATCATCAAGCTCACCAAAACCAAGGATAAAGACAGAATCCTGAAAGCAGCATGGGAAAAACAAAAAGTTACCGACAAAGGACAACCAGTAAGAATAAGCTCTGATTTCTCAGCAGAAACCATGCATGCAAAGGCAATGGGATGGTATATATAAAATCCTGAAAGAGAAAAATTTTCAACCAAGAATTATATACCCTGCAAAATTGTCCCTCAAATACAGTGGTGAAATTAGGAGATTTCCAGATAAGCAGAAACTAAGAGAATTTGTTAAAACCAGACCAACCTTACAAGAGACGCTAAAGGGAGTCCTTTGAACAGAGAACCCAAACTAACAAATAACAACCAACCATTAATACACAAGATAACATATCACAGAAACCACAGCTATGGACACATCCAAAGTAAAATGAGCTTACAAGATTGTAAACAGGGAACCAGAGACGTCAATTGGCAAGTGAAGACAAATATAAACAAAAAGAGGGAAAAGACTGTGTAGTTATAGAACTTCTAATTGGTGTAGAAGTCAAGAGAGTTGCAAGACAGAATGGACTGTTTTAAACTTGGGGAGAAAATTATAAATCATAGGGTAACCTCAAAGAAAAATGATAAACCTTAATATCACAATAATAAAAAAAAAAGACAAGCACAAATACTCAAAAAATACTAAAACAACAGCAACAAAGGAAATGATAACAGGATTCATAAACATAATGAGCTCAGCACATAAAATAATATGGAACAAAAAAAACCAGGGACACCATGAAAAAATATATACCAAAATGAAAGCAACCAATTCATACTTGTCAATAATTAC
>NW_006922067.1:728432-732698 GCF_000298275.1 Orycteropus afer afer
CAAAATATACATTCTTCTCCAGTGCACATGGAACTTTTTCCATGATAGACCATATGTTAGGCCATAAAACAAGCCTTAATAAATTTAAAAACATTAAAATACAACAAAGCTTCTTCTCAGACCATAATGCTATCAAATTAGAAATCAACAAAAGGAAGGTCAACAGAAAAAGAGTAAACACATGGAAACTGAACAATCCCCTCCTTGAGTAAGTAACTGGGTAAGAGAAGAAAATGAAATTGAAATTAAAAAATTCCTTGAATCAAACGAGAATGATAACAGAACATACCAAAATCTTTGGGCCTCAGCAAAAGCAGTGATCTGAGTCCAATTTATAGCAATGAATGCACACATCAAAACAGAAGAAAAAGCCAAATCAACACTTTAAACCAATATCTCCAACAATTAGAAAAAGAACAGCAAGAAAAGACCACAGTCACCAGAAGAAAGGAAATAATCAAGATTCGAGCCAAAAACAATGAAAAATAAAATTGAATGGTAATAGAAAAAATTAACAGGACCAGAATTTTTTTTTTTTTTTTTTTTTTTTAAGATCAACAAAATTGATAAACCACTGGCAAATTTAACAAAGCCAAAGAGGGAGAGAATACAAATAACATGAATAAGAAACGAAATGGGTGACATCACAACAGAACCAACTGAAAGAAAAAGGATAATATCAGGATACTGTGAAGAACTGTACTCCAACAGATTTGAAAATCTGGAAGAATTGGACAAATTTCTAGAAACACACCATTTACCTAAACTAACACAGACTGATGTGAAAAAGTTGAACAGCTCCATCACAAAAGAAGAAATTGAAAAGGTCATCAAAAAACTACCCACTAAAAGGGTCCTGGCCCAGACGTTTTCACTGGGGAATTCTGAAAAACATTCAGAGAATACCTGATACCAATTCTACTCAAACTATTCCAAAACATAGAGAAGGATGGAATCCTCCCTACCTCATTTAACGAAGCAAGCATAACCTCGATACCAAAACCAGGCAAAGACATCACTCAAAAGGAAAACTACAGACCAATATCCCTCATGAATATAGATGCAAAAATCTTCAACTAAACCTAGCCAATAGACTCCAACAACATATTAAGAAAATCATTCTTTATGACCAAATGGGGTTCATATCAGGTATGCAAGATGGTTCAACATTAGAAAAGCAATCAATGTCATCCACCACATAAATAAAACAAAGGAGAAGAAACACATGATCATATCAATTGATGCTGAAAAGGCATTTGATAAAATCCAACACACATTCCTGATCAAAACTCTCAACAAAATAGGAATAGAAGGGACATTCCTCAACATAATATAGGGCATCTATGTACAACCAACAGCCAACATTATTCTCAGTGGAGAAAGACTGAAACCATTCCTCTTGAGAACAAGAACCAGACAAGGATGACTGCTATCACTACTTCTATTCAATATTGCACTTGACATCCTAGCCAGGGCCATAGGACAAGAAAGGGAAATCAAAGGCATCCAAATTGGAAAGGAGGAAGTCAAACTATCCCTTTTTGCTGATGATATGATCTTATACTTAGAAAACCCAAGAGACTTAGTCAAAAATCTACTAGAACTAATTGAGAGATTTAGCATCATGGCAGGATGTAAGATCAACATCCAAAAATCAGCTGGATTTACCTACGCAAGCAAAGAGATTGCTGAAGAAGGAATAAGGAAATCAATACCATTAACAATAGCTACCAAAAAAATAAAAGGAAAACTACAAATTAATATCTCTCATGAACATAGATGCAAAAATGTTCAACAAAATCCTAGCCAGTAGACCCCAACAACATGACTAAGTGGGATTCACACCAGGTCTGCAAGGATGGTTCAACATTGGGAAAAAAAATTAAAAATAAAAGCTTAATCCATCACATAAGTAAAATAAAGTAAAAAAATCACATGATCTTATCAATAGATGCCAAAAGACATTTGATAAAATTCAACAGCCATTCCATAAAAACTTTCAAAGAAACAGGAATAGAAATGAAATTCCTCAACATAATAAATCGAGTATATGCACAATTAACAGCCAACATTATTCTCCATGAAGTGACTCTGAAACTATTGTCCTCATGAAGAGGAAGGAGACAAGGATGCCCTCCATCTCCACTTCTACTCAACATTATATTGGAAGGCCTATCTAAGGCAATCAAGCAAGAAAAAAATCAAAATTGGTAAAGAAGAAGTAAAACTATCCTTATTTGCAGAGGATATGATCCTATACCTAAAAATCCCAAGCGACTCCGTAAGAAAAGTATTGGAACTTATTGAAAGATTTAGCATTGTGGCAGGATACAAGATCAATATACAAAAATCAGCTGGACTCCTCCACACTAGCAAAAAGATCTCTGAAAAGGAAATAAAGAAATCAGTATCATCTACAACAGCTATCAAAAAGATAAGATACTTGGGAATAACTCTTCACAGGAACACAAAAGATCTAAATAAAGAAAACTACAAAACACTACTTCAAGAAACTATAAGAGATCTACATAAATGGAAGAATATACTATGTCCAAGCATAGGAAGATTAAACATTGTGAAGACATCAATACTACCCAAAGTAATCTATACATTCAATGCAATTCCAATGCAGATCCCATCAACATTCTTCATATACATGGAAAAACAAGTCACTAATTTTACATGGAAAAGAAAAAGACCTCAAATTAGCAAAGCACTATTGAAGAAGAACGCAGTACGAAGTCTCACACTCCCAGATCTCAAAACCTACAGCCACAGCAGTGAATACAGACTAGTATTGGTACAATGACAGACACATAGACTTTTGGAACAGAATTGAGAACCCAGAAATAGATCCATCCACCTATGGTCATCTGATCTTTCACAAAGGCAAAAATCCATTATATGAAGAAGAGATACTCTCTTTCATAAATGGTGCTGGGAAAACTGGATATCCATTTATAGAAAAATAAAACAAGATCAATACCTCACACAGTACACAAAAATTAACTCCAGATGGATCAAAGATTTAAGACTTAAATGTGAAACCTAAATCTATAAATGTCCTCAAAAACAAAATAGGGGAAAATTTGTTGTTGTTGTTGTTTTGTGCCATCAAGTCAGACAAGACTCATAGCGACTCCTCCTTGGGTTTCCGAGGTGATATCACTATGGAAGGAGAATGCCCAACCTTCCTTCCAAGGAGTGTCTGGTGATTTTGAACCACCAGCCTTCTCGTTAGCAGTCAAGTGCCTTAGGCACTATGCTAACAGAGCTCCTTCAGGGGAAAATTTAGGGGCCCTAAATTATGGCATAAGTAGATTGTCAAAAATAACCCAAAGTACATGAACAACAGAAGATAACGAGATGATTGGGAACTTTTGAAAATTAAATTTTTATGTGCATCTAAAAATTTCTATGAAAGAGTAAAAGAGAACAAACTGATCAGGACAAAATATTTGGCAATGACATATCAGACAAAGGACCTATGTCTAAAATCTATAGATAACCCCAACGCCTCAACCTTAAAAAGCAAACAAATTAATTAAAAATTGGGCAGAAGATATGAATAGACACTTAACTAAATAATATATTCAGGCAACCAACAAACTCATGAAGAAATGTTCATGATCATTAGCCATCAGAGAGATGCAAATCAAAACAAGCATGAGATGCCATCTCACCTCAGCAATAATAGCAAAGTTTAACAAGACTGAAAATAACAAATGCCAGCAAGGATGTAGAGAGATTGGGACTTTTATACACTGCTGGTGGGACTATGAAATGATACAACCACTGTGGAAATTGGTATGGTGATCCCTTAAAAATGTGGAAATAGAAATACCATCTGATACAGTAATAGGTATATATGCTAAAGAAGTGAGAACAAGGACAAGAACAAGTATATACACACCACCTTCATTGCAACACTATTCACGATACCAGAGAGATGGAAATGACCTGAGTGCTTATCAACCAAGCAATCAATGAATAAATGAGATACACACACACAATTGAATACTATGAAACAGTAAAGAATAATGTAGATTGTCCAAAACACTGCATAATATGGATGAACTTGGAGGACATTATGCAGAGTGAAATAGGTCAATCACAGAAGGACAAATATTGTATTAGTCTATTAATGTAAAAAGTCAAAGAAAGGTTTATACATGGAAAGGAACTTTCTTTGTTGGTTACCAGGAATGGAAAAGGGGCAGATTCATAGATAGATTGGGAAAAAAAAATTACACACACACACACACA
>NW_006922067.1:733257-742293 GCF_000298275.1 Orycteropus afer afer
TGAGGTCACCATGGGTCAGAATTGACTCAAAAGTCATGGGTTAGGCTTTGAAAAAATCTCATCATCTCAATTTAATAGGGGATGACAATAACATTTAAACAAGTTAAATGATTGCCTAAGTTTTGACATACTAGTTTAATGTTAGATCTTATTATGGACTGAAGTGTGTGTCAACTTGGCTAGGCCATGACTCAGTATTATCTAATTATCGTCCATTTTGTCAACTGATGTAAGTATTCTATGTGTTCTAAATCCTAACCTCTATGATGTTAATGAGACAAGATTAGTGGAAGTTATGTTAATGAGTAGGATTAAATCTACAGGATTAGTTTTTATCTTGAGTCACCTCTTTTGAGATATAAAAGACATTAAAAAAGTGAACAGAGATCAAAGGGACCTAATACCACCAAGAAAGAAAAGTCAGGATCAGAGTACATCCTTTGGACCCAGCATCTCTGCACTGGGAATCTCCTAAACTCAGTAGAAGATTGACATCAGACACATGAACATATTTAAAGAATATTGGGCCTACAGATGCTGAAAGGAGACAGGACCTTCCTCCTGAACTGAACCAACCGAAAATGAAATTTTACCCCAGAGCTAATGCCTTTCCCCTGCTGTTATGTGCCGTGGAGTCAGACCCAACTCATAGTGATCCCTCCTTGGGTTTCCGAAGCAGTATCACTATGGAAGTAGATTGCCTCATCTTCCTTCCGAGGAGTGGCTGGTGGGTTTGAACTGCCAGCCTTCTGGTTAGCAGTAAAGTGCTTTAGGCACTATGCTACCAGAGCTTCCAATGCCCTTCCCCTAGAATCTCCTAAATTGTGAGAGAATACATTCCTGCTAATTAGAGCCATCCAGTTGTAGTATTTCCCTTATAGAAGCACTAGATAACTAAGGAGCTCTGGTAGCATAGTGCCTAAAGCACTTGACTGCTAACCAGAAGGCTGGTGGTTCAAACCCACCAGCCACTCCTCGGAAGGGAGGTTGGGCAATCCTACTTCCATAGTGATACTGCCTCGAAAACCCAAGGATGGGTTGCTATGAGTTGGGGCCGACTCGACGACAAATTACAACAACAACAACAGATAACTAAGACATACCAGAACTCAACATCTGGAGTTTTAGAATTATTTATTTTTTCTTGAAACACACATTTCATAAATAATCAAATCCCATTGATTTCTGTCAAACAGCATGTTTATAACCTATTTTCTACTATGCTATATTTATAGTCTTAGTGCCTAGAACTTGATTTATCATTGCACTATTTACGATTTTACTTGTATACCAACAACTACAAAAGGTGAATGTGATTTAAAATAAGGATACAATCTGTATGATCCAGGAGTAGTTAGTAAAGTGTTAACTGGAAAATCTATATACCAGTCTGCAAAATGGACAAAATTATAAATTAATTTTAAGAATTAACTGAGATAATATCTCATAGACAATCTTTTAACAAACACACACTAATACATCTTCTTTCTTCTATCACAGATTATCTTCATGTTTAACTTACTGAGATAGCTGCATGATAACATCTGTTCCTAGTTGAAATTTCATTTGCAGATCAACAGATAAAGGAGAGAGATCTGGTAGCATAATGCCTAAGGCATTTGACTGCCAAACAGAAGGCTGGTGGTTCAAACCCACCAGCCACTCCTTGGAAGGAAAGTTGGGCAATCTACTTCCATAATGATACTGCCTCAGAAACCCAAGAAGGGGTCGCTATGAGTCTGGTCAGACTTGATGTTACATAACAACAACAGTGACTGAAAATAATTAAAAAATAATAATAATAACTGCAGTAAGTAGACAGGGAACTTCTAGAAATTCAAGAATGATTTAGAACAGGATGTAGAATAAAGGCTATCATTGTTGAGTGTCAGATGGAACTTGGCTGAAAGCAAAGAATAACAGAAAAATGTTTGCCAGTGTTTAACTGTGCAAAGACATTTGATGTGTGGATCATGGAAAAAGAAATAATAACACTGTGAACAATGGGAATTCCAGAACACTTAATTGTGCTTATGACACACATGTATATAGACCAAGAGACAGTCGTTCAAAAACAAGAAGGGGATACTGCATGTTTTAAAATTGGGAAAAGTATGCTTCAGTGTTATATCCTTTTTTTTTTTTTTTTTTTTACAGTTATTTAATCTATATGCTGGACAAATAATCCAAGAAGGTAGATTATATGAAGCAGAATGTGCCATCAGATTTAGAGGAAAATTCATTAATCACCTGCAATATACAGATGACACAACCTTGCTTGTTAAAATGAAGAAGACTTGCAATAATTACTGATGAAGATCAATATCTAGAGAGTTCAGTGTGGATTAAAATTCTACATAAAGTAAACAAAAATTGTTATGATTGGACCAAAAGTAACTTCATGATAAATGGAGGAAAGACTGATGTTGCCAAGAATTTCATTTTATTTAGATTCATAATCAAAGACCATGGAAGCAGAATTCAAGAAATAAAATGACATACTTAATTGTTCAACACTGTTGCAAAGGACCTCCTTACAGTGTTAAAGAGCAAAGACATCATATTGAAGATTAAGGTGATATTGCCCCTGAGCCAAACCACTGTCTTTTCAACAGTCTCATATCTGTGTGTGTGTGTGTAGGTGGGGCAGGAACAATGAATAAGGAAGACTGAAGAAGAATTGAGGCATTTGGATTGTGGTGTTGATGAAGAATAGTGAATATTCCACAGATTGCCAGAAGAACAAATGTATCTGTCTTGGAAGAAGTACAGCCTGAATGCTTCTTAAAAGTAAGACTGACCAGACTTTGTCCCTTGTACTTTGGTCATGTTATCTGAAGAGACCAGTCACTGGAGAGTGACATTTTACTGAGTAAGGTAGAGGGTCAGGGAAAAGAGGGAAGACCATCAAGGAGGTGGATTGATACAGTGGCTGCACGGATGAGTTAAAGCACTGTAAAGTTGGGAGGATGATGGAGAACTGGGCAGTGTCCACTCTGTTGCACATAGGGTCGTTATGAGTTGGAAATGACTTGATGGCAACTAACAACAAAAACAACAGTGAGTTTTTAATAGATAAGCTATCAAACAAGGGTCTATTGCAGTTTGTGAGGGTATATGTAGCATAAAATAATTAATAATTTATTAATTATTTCTACGTACTCAAAGAGTTTTTAGTTTCATACAAACATTGGATTGTTTTCCCTTTTCTTAAATAAATCAGGTTGAGCTACATACAACATCTAGTCTACTGTTGGTGAAGCGGCAGATAAGAGACTTTCCTAGACTATGGAAATTGAAAGCACCTCCAGTACCATAATTACTTCCAATCTATTTCTGATCATGTATAATCTAAGTTTTAATTTAAAAAAAAAAATTAAATACATAGGAAATAGGATTCATCTATATTTAAAATGAATAATTATTTACATTTTAAGAAAAGAGTCTTAGAAAATTAAAATGTATTATTAAATATATAATTAAAATATGTAAATATGGTTATTCTAATTGGAAAAATTTTCAATACATGTGGAGGAAAATTAATCAAAATATTAGGACGTAAAATAAAGTTTATTGATAGATTCCTTATTTAGCATTATATTTTTCTTCATTTATTTATATATATATCCTATCAATGAACAATCCAATTCGATCCAATTTTTCACACAATTGTTCTTTTCCCTGTGCATTTCATAGGAAAACTTGCAAAATCAGTTCTAAGAAACTTTATTTTGGAACATATGAGGAAATTTTAGCTAATAAAACATAATTATCAAGCACGTAGCTCTCAAAGTTCTAATATTCATATAAATTCTGATTGTGTTATTGAGTAATTCACATAACCTATTTGGAATCTACTTCTTAGATATAAAATGTGACTGATAATATTATTTATTATTTAAAATTTTGAGATGAGGGCCAATGTCATTATACATGTAAAACACTTGGGCAAATGTACATATGACAAATAATTAATAAGTATTTACCTAGTAAAAGACATAGCCTCAGGAAAGACCAATCCCGAGAAAAGCACATCATGTTTGATAAAGTAGATGGTTAATGAAAACTAGGGAAATCCTTAATGAGATGGATTAACATAATACCCACAATAATGAGCTCAGATATATCAAAGACCATGAAGCACCAGGCCATGTTTTGTTTGCAATAAGTAAGGCTGTGAGTAGGAACCTACAAAAAAGCATATAACAACAAAAAAAAATTAAGGAGTGGAGCAACTCAATGGCAATTATGTCCTTCCTAACTTTAGTTAAATGTAAAAAAATTATATGTATTAATCACTTTACTTGTGGAAAATATAGAAAATAATGAGAATTTGGAAAAAAAATCTAAAGTAAAAGAATATATGAAGTAAAGGTGTAGAAGTAGTTACATTTACTCAAAGTTACTGTTATGAACACACTCAATAAATCTTTATTTTCACTCTATTTTCTTGTTGAATTTCAATGTTATTTATCTCTCTAGCTTTTTTAAGCCTAGGAAACATTCCTTTTGTGGCCTACAGAGATAAGCTAACTGTCAAAGGAAAGAAGATTGCACCATCAAGCTTACATGACAGTAGAAAAACCAGGACACTTATTTGAAAATGGGAGGTCTGGTGGCATAGTGCCTAAGGCATTTGACTGGTAACCAGAATGCTGGCGGTTCAAATCCACCAGCCACTCCCCAGAAGGATGGTTAGGCAATCTACTTCTGCAGTGATACCACCTCAGAAACCCAAGGAGGGGTCACTGTGAGTTAGATCCGACTCCATCGCAGGGGTTGTATTGTTTTGAGTATTTGAAAACATTAGTCTTTAATAAATAGACTAGTTATAATGTGGCACCTGTCCTGTCTTGGAAGAAGTACAGCCAGAAAGTTTCTTCTTTTTTTTTTTTTCTTCTTTAATTTTTTCAATCTATTGTGAGTCTGGTTAGCTTGAGTAAGATGTACTTTTATTCAACATTAAACTAATATTTATGATGTACCAAGTGTTTTCCAGGCACAATTCTAGGAACTGGAGACACAAGAGTAAACAAAACAGGCATAATTTTTGTCCTTATACAAGTTACATTTTAATGGGGAAGATTGGACATTAATAAAACAATTAAGTAAATGAATATAACAATCTCTGATAACTGCTATAATGTTTGCTATGAAAACATATAACAAGAGAAGCTGACTGGTAGGTCAGGAGAGGCTTGGAGAAATAAAATGTTGCGGCTTACAAAGCTGAGCACTCTACCCTAGATTTCCCTGATTCTGTGGACACATTTCACAGGTCCTGATCATCTTATCAAAAGGAGCTCTAGTGGCAAAGTGCCTAAGGCATTTGGCTGCTAACTGGAACACTGGTAGTTCAAATCTACAGCTGCTTCTTGGAAGGAAGATGGGACAATCTACTTTCATAAAGACTTCCTACCTTGGAAAACTAATGGGGGTTGCTGTGAGTTGGAATCAACGCTATGGCAGTGAGTTTTATTTTTTTATTTTCTTTAACATCTTATCACTCTACAACACTATATAATATTTCCCCTTGTCTTTCTCTGAATGTGTATGTCTTAGCCTTCTGTCAGGATTATTTGTGTCTCTTTTGTTTTGACAGGAATCTTTTAGGTGCTCAGTCATCTTTTTTTTTTATTTAAATTATGATTTGGGTGAAAGTTTACAGAGCAAATTCACTTTCTGTACAGCAGCTCACATACACTTTGTCTCATGATATTGACAACAATTTTCTACAATGCAACAGCTCCCCTCCCACTTCCTCCTTGTAGTTACCTCTTCCCTGTGTCCTTCTCTCCATGTACTCCTGCACCTTGAGCTATCTTCCTGCACATACATAGCCCTTCTATTCTCCCATGATTGTTCTCTCCAAAGAGTGTATCTGCCTAATGTAAATGTTCACTTCCTATGCCTGTCTTTTGTTTGGCTGGAAGCCACAGGAATGGTTTCCAGACCTGAAGGGCAGCTAGGGCCCTGAGTCTCAGTGGTTCTATCAGGCTCTTACAGACCACCAAACCTGGTCTTTTTTTTTTTTTTTTTTTTTAATGATTTTGAGTTTTGTTCCACATTTTTCTCCCTTCTATGCAGGATCTCCTACATAGATCTCACTCCTAAAAGTTGGCATTGGTTGCTGGGCACCATCAAGTACTTTTGGTCTCATAGTTATACAGGCTGAGGATCTTATGTTGTATCAGTGACTTGGACTAATTGTTTCCATGCATCTTTGGTTTTCTTCATTCTTCTTTGCTCTGGCTGTAGAGAGACTCATCATTGCATCTAAATGGCAGCTTGCAAGCTTTTAAGATCCCAGTCGGTACTCACCAAAGTAAGACGTCAAACAATATCCTTATATACCATGTTGTGCCAATTGAGCTTGAGGTCCCCAACAACCATGGTCCCTGGCCAGTAAGCCCAGGGACTCACTCCCTCCAGTGCTTACTTATGGTTAAGAACTTATCCAAACTTGCCCTCCTACTATGTTTAAGCTGCATATGCATTGTTTTTAGTGCATACAAATACATATACAGGACTATCATCTGCCAAACCTATGTATCATTTTAATATAAAATTTTTGACCCTTTACTAAAGCTGAGACAAAAAAAAATTGCTTTTTTTTCCATGGATATTGGGGAAGAAAAGAGTGATTTTTCCTCATTCTGAAGTTGTTTAATAGGTATTGGATTTTATTTAGAAATTATAGTATCAGTCTCATGGATTAAAAATATTTATCATCATTCCTTATTCCATAATTGAGGTCACTGGGCTCATAATATTCTCTATGTCAAAATTAATTCACCAGTAAAATATCTAAAAATCTATTAATTATACACAAGGAAGTTTGAATTAAAGTCTTTGAATTAGTGGAAATCTTTATTTTCTTTCTTTATTCTTCCTATAGTGTTATTGTTGTTGTTAAGTGACATTGAGTTGGTTCCAACTCACAGTGACCAACAAAATTAAACATTGTCTGGTCCTGTGCCATCTTCACAGTGATTGCTATGTTTGAGTCCATTATTGCAGCCACGGTGTTGCAACCCCTTGTTGAAGGTCTTCCTATTTTTCACTTATCCTCTACTTTCCAAAGCATATCCTTCTCCAGAGATTGGCCCCTCCATACTGGTAATATCCTTGCAATTATCCACCTGTACTCACCTACCTGTAAGATGGATGCAAATCAATATCAGCCAAAACAGATTCCTGTGAGACAGACGTCACACATAACTTCATTCTTCAATCTTTTAACCAATTCTGATACCAGCTGTCTCTTTCCAGGGTACTCTCTACTTCTCTGCTGTGCATTATAGTGTTCCAACAGATGTCAGTCAGTCCATACAAAATGATTATGTGGTTTATTATAGACACAAACAGACTACAACTCAAAATTAGGATCAGCTTATTAATAACAGGATACAACTTGGGAGACAAGATATAGTTCTTCATTCAGGGCAACTTTCAACCCACATAGCTCTCATCTTTTTCTCAGTCATAACTTCAGGCAGGTGGCCCCTCTCTTGGCTGTGGCAACTGACAGATCTTTGTCTAAGCCTCTGCCCTACTTGGGCAGGGATTTTTCACTCCTGGAACAAGTGCCAGAGGCACTCCTCTCTGACAGCAAGCCTCCTGCCTGAATGCACTAAACCCTCTTACTCCATGGATCAGCAAGCCCACTATTCCCACCTTGTACCAGTCTCAGTTCCTGGTGCTCATGCTGGTTCTGCCATTTTCTGCCACTGGGCTCTGCTGTGGTTCTTGCTGTCTTTGATATTACTTTTTTTTTTTTTTCCTCTCTCTTTCTCTCTCTCTCTCTCTCTTCTTTTTTCTTTGCCTAGGAGCTTCTCAGTATAAGGACCTAAGTCCAAAGGACATGCCCCAACCCCCACTTTTCTTAGTGGTATTGGGGTGCCACTCACCTCTGTGCATTGCCTCTTATATTCAATATCAAGCTTGGCCTTTAAAGACAGCACACAAATTGACCATAATCATTCAATTTGTATAGTATTCTATCAATTTTCCCAGAACTATCCTATTGAGTGGTTTTATACATTGTATTTGCATAGAAAAGTAACCAATCTGTTTGTAGGATTGTAGCCTAACCAATTATGGTAGTTTAATTTGTATGTCAATTTGGCTGGGCTTGGTTGAGTGGCTGGGCAGCTGGTGGTAGTTATTCTCCATGATGAAACTGGCAATCAACTCCATGGTGGGGTCTACCACAAGCAGCTGAGTAACTGCCTTTGGGATGTGGTCTGTTTCCTGTATATAAGGAGAAGCGTTGGGGATAGTCTCTAGCTTATAGAAAGCTTGGACCCTGTGTGTAGCTGTGCCGATTTTCAACAGCCTGCCATGATCTGCTGACCTTGAGACTTACAATGGGCTTGAATTAATGGCCTGCCGTGTGGTTTGGTAACACCAGGACTGTTCCATTTTATTTGTCAACCTTGGGCTCATTAGCCTCAGCAACCAGT
Source organism: Orycteropus afer afer (assembly GCF_000298275.1). Taxonomy (NCBI): domain Eukaryota; kingdom Metazoa; phylum Chordata; class Mammalia; order Tubulidentata; family Orycteropodidae; genus Orycteropus; species Orycteropus afer. Next base: position 741,723 of record NW_006922067.1, read on the forward strand.
AGCTGACTGAGTGAAGAGATGCCTCTAGCTTCAGTGTACTGGGAACAAGAGGCAGAGCTGAATGAAGCCCAAAGTCGAGGGGCTTTCTCCAGCCTCTAGAGCCCAGCGCTTTGAAGTTGGACTTAAAGCCTCCAAACTGTATGAGAATAAACTCCTGTTTGTTAAGGCCATCCCATTTGTGCTATATTCTTGTCAGAGCTACACTAGGTAACCAGAACACCAATCATTTCAGCAGAATTATAAACTCAAGGCCAAAAAAGATCATATATAAGAGAAACTCATTGTACCATGGTCCTATGATATTATATCTTTCAAATCCTATCTCTTGAAGGTCTTTGAGTATTATATCTGTATAAAACAAAAACCAAACTCACTGCCATTGAGTTGGACCCTACTGATAGCAACCCCTCCTTGGGTTTCCAAAGCAGTATCCCTACAGAAGTAGATTGCCCAACGTTCCTTCTGAGGAGTGGCTAGTGAGTTTGAACTACCAGCTTTCAGGTTAGCAATTAAATGCCTTAGGCACTATGCCACCAGAGCTCCTTATGTCTGTATATATATATATAAATTC
>NW_006922067.1:747779-760663 GCF_000298275.1 Orycteropus afer afer
TGGTGCGGGATCGGGCAGTGTTTCGTTCTGCTGTGCATGGGGTCGCTATGAGTCGGAAACGACTCGACGGCACTTAACAACAACAACAACATATCACATATAATGTTTTGGAAAACTACATACTAGAGTCAAAGTAATGTATTAACTAATAGGCCATTTGATAAAAACCCTATTATTTTATAGTTTTAGATTTTTTTTTTGTGATTTGGGTGAAAATTCACAGAGCAAAGTCACTTTCCACACAGCAGCTCACATACACATACAGTCTCATGACATTGACTACAATTTACCCCAATGCAATGGCTCCTCTCCCACTTCCTCTGATAGTTACCTCTTCCCTGTGTCTTTCTCTCCATGCACTCCTGCTTCCTGAACTGTCTCCCTATGGACAGCCCCTCTATTCTCTCATGATTGTTCTCTCCAAGGAGTGTATCTACCTAATGTAAATGTTCAGCTCATATGCCTGTATTTTCTTTGACTAGAAGCCACAGTAATGGCTTCCATACCTGAAGGGGCCATAATCTCAGTGGGGTCCATCAGGCTCTATCAGACCAGCAACTTGGTCCTTTTTTTTTTTTTTTTAATCTTTTAATGATTTTGAGTTTTGTTCCACATTATTCTCCCATTCTATCCAGGATCTCCTACATAGATCCTCCTCCTAAAGTTTGACATTGATAGCCAGGCACTATCTAATTCTTCTGGTCTCATAGCAGTATAGGTGGAGGATTGCATGGTGTACCAGTGGCTTAGACTGATTGTTTCCATGCATCTTTGGTTTTCTTCATTCTTATTTGCTCTGGATGAGGAGAGACCCATCATTGCATCCTGATGGCTGCTTGCAAGCTTTTAATAACCCAGTTGCTACTCGCCAAAGTAGGATGCAGAACCCTGTTTTTATGTAGTATGTTATGCCAATTGAGCTGGATGTCCTCTGGGACTATGGTCCCAAGCCCACAGGTCCAACTATTTGCTCTCTGGGTAGCTGGCTGTGGCCAAGAAGTGACTATAACCTTGTCACTTGTTTGCTCTACTATATACCTGGGAATTCTTACAGAACATACAAACACACTTGTAGAAACATTGTCTCTCAACCCTATACATGGTCATAGTCACATATCTAATAGTTCAACCTGTCCACCTATCTATGCACCAGCATGTCCATGTTTGCCTTCACTGGCAACACAGTACTATCTGTGCAAAATGGTTCATCTTTGCTGTCTGTACCTCCCATGCATCTCTCTATGTCTTCCTCTTCCTCAAAACCACTGTGTTGATCACTCACATTTAGTATATTGCCCTTCTCTTCACCCAAATCAATGCTTGTCTCTACCTATTTAACAATATTTCCTCCCCCCACGCACACCTGGCAGCCAACAAAGACAATTTTCTTCCACTTAGAAACCTTTCCTTGACTTTTTACAATAATGGACTAATACAATATTTGTCTTTCTGTGATTTACTTCTTTCACTCAACATAATGTCATCCAAGTTAATTCATGTTATGCAGTGTTTTGCAGATTCTACATTATTCTTTATGGTTGCATAGTATTCCATTTTGTGTATGTATCATAATTTGGTTATGCATTCTTCTGTTCATGAGCACCTACGTTGTTTCCATCTTTTTGCTATTGTAAATAGTGCTGCAATGAACATGGGTGTACATATATCTGTTCTTGTCCTGGCTCTCACTTCTTTAGGATATATACCTAGTAATAGAATGGCTAAGTCAAATGGTATTTCAAATTCCAACATTTTAAGGAATCACCATACTGCTTTCCACAGTGTTTGTATTATTCGACATTCCCACCGGCAATATATGAGAGTCCCAGTCTCTCTGCATCTTCACCAGCATTTGTTATTTTCTGTCTTGTTCAACTTTGCTACTAGTGTGGGACAAGAAGGTATTTCATTGTTGTTTTGATTTGCATGTCTCTAATGGCTAATGATCATGAGCATTTCTTCATATGCTTGTTGACCACCTGAATATTCTGTTTGGTGAAGTGTCTAGTCATGTTTTCTGCCCATTTTTCAATGGGATTATTTGTCTTTTTGTCATTGAGGTGTTGCAGTTTTCTATAAATTCTAGAGATAAGTCCTTTGTCAGATTTGTCATTGCTGAATATTTTTTTCCCAATCTGTAGGTTCTCTTTTGACTCTTTTGGAGAAGTCTTTGGAAATAGATAAAAAAAAAATTAATTTTTGGAAGGTTCCTTTCATCTAGTTTATCTTCTGTTGTTTGTGCATTTTGGGTTGTCCTTGATAGTCTATTTATGACATAAATGAAGGCCCCTAAATTTGCCCCTAGTTTTTCCTTGAGGAACATTATAGTTTTATGTTTCACATTTTAGTTTTTGATCCATCTGGAGTTATTTTTGTGGATGATGTGAGATCTTGTTTCATTTTTCTGCAAATGGATATCCAGCTTTGCCAGTACCATTTATTAAACAAACATTCTCTTCCCCATTTAATGGATTTTGGCCCTTTGTCAAAGATCAGCTGACCATAGGTTGATGGATCCATTTCTGTGTTGTCAGTTCTATTCCATTGGTCTATGAGTCTGTCATTATACCAATACCAGGCAGTTTTGACTACTGTGGCTCTATATTAGGTTTTGAGATCCAGCAGTATGAGACCTCCTACTTTGTTATTCTTCAACATTGCTTTATTTATCAGACATCTCTTTCCTTTCGATATAAAGTTATTGATTGGTTTTTCTATATCCTTAAAGAATGTTGATAAGATCTGGATTGGGATTTCAATGAATGTATAGATTGCTTTGGGTAGAATTGACATTTTCACAATGTTCAATCTTCTTATCCACGATCATGGTATTTTCTTCTCTTTATATAGATCTCTTATAGTTCCTTGGAATAGTGTTTTATAGTTTTCTTTGTACAGGTTTTTTGTGTACCTGGTAAGAGTTATTCCCAAATATTTTATTTTTTTGGTAGCTATTGTAAATGGGAGTGATTTCCTTATTTCATTTTCAACAATCTCTTTGCTGATGTAGAGGAATCCAACAGATTTTTGGATGTTGATCTTTTGTCCTGCCACAATGCTAAACATCTCAATTAGTTCCAGTAGATTTTCTACTGTGTCATTTGGGTTTTCTAGGTATAGGATCATATCATCAGCAAATAGGAATAGTTTGAATTCTTCCTTACAAATTAGGATGCTTCCCTCCCAATAGCTTTGTTGCTTTCTTGCCCTGGTTAGAATTTCAATTCAATGTCTAATAGAGGCTCCTATGTCCTGGTTCCTGTCCACAATGGTTTCAGTCTTTCTCCACTGAGAATAATGTTGGCTGTTGGTTCTGAATATATGCACTTTATTATGTTGAGGAATGTCCTTTCTATTCCTATTTTTCTCTGGGTTTTTATCAGGAATGCACACTGGATTTTATCAAATGCATTCTCTGCATTAATTGATATGTTCATGTGGTTCTTTTCCCTTGTTTCATTTATGGAATGGATGACATTGATTGTTATTCTAATGTTGAATCATCCTTGCATACCTGATATGAACCCCACTTGGTCATAATGAATGATTTTCTTGATATGTTGTTGGAGTCTATTGGCTAGGATTTTGTTAAGATTTTTGCATCTATATTCACGAGGGATATTAGTCTGTAATTTTCCTTTTGAGTGATGTCTTTGCCTGGTTTTGGTATCAAGATTAGGCTAGCTTCATAAAATGAGTTAGGGAAGATTCAATCCTTTTCTATGGTTTGGAATAATTTGAGTAAGAGTGGTGTCAGTTCTTCTCTGAATGTTTGGTAGGATTCTCTGGTGAAACCATCTGGGACAGGACTTCTTTGTTGGTAAATTTTTTTATGACTTGTTCAATTTCTTCTTTTGTTATGGATCTGTTCAACTTTTCTGCATCAGTCTGTGTTAGTGTAGGTAAGTGGTCTATTTGTAGAAATCTGTCCATTTCTTCCAGATTTTCAAATTTGTTGGAGTACAGTTCTTCATAGTAACCTGACGTTATCCTTTTTATTTCAGTTGGTTCTGTTTTGATATCACCCACTTCATTTCTTATTCATGTTATTTGTATTCTCTCCCATTTATCCTTTGTTAAATTTGCCAGTGGTTTGTCAATTTTATTAATCTTTTCAAAAATCCAACGTCTAGTCTTGTTCATATTTTTCTTTTGTCTTTCTGTTTTCTGTTTCATTGATTTCTGCTTGAATCTGTTATTTCCTTTCTTCTGGTTACTGTAGGCATTTTTTTTTTTTTTTTCATTTGTGATTTTGGTTTTCTAATTGTTGGAGATGTTGTGTTAAGGTGTTGATTTTGGCTATTTCTTCTTTTCTGATGTATGTATTTATTGCTATTAATTGGCCTCTGATCACTGCTTTTGCTGTGTCCCAAAGAGTTTTGTATGTAGTATTTTCATTCTCATTTGATTCAAGGAATTTTTAAATTTCATTATATATTTCTTCTATTACCCATTCGTTTTTGAGGACAGTGTTGTTCTGTTTCCATATGTTTGCTCTTTTTCTGTTGATTTTCCTATTGTTGATTTCTAATATGATAGTATTGTGATCTGAGAAGATGCTTTGCAGTATTTCAATGTTTTTATATTCAAGAAGGCTTGCTTTCTGGCCTAACATATGGTATATCCTGAAAAATGTTCCATATGCACTGGAAAAGGATGTTTATTGTGTTGTTGTTGTGTGTAGCATTCTGTAGATGTCTATAAGGTCAAGTGGTTGATCGTTTTGTTTAGCTCTTTAGCATAATTGCTGAGTTTCTTTCCAGTTCTATCATTCATTGAAAACGGTGTATTAAAGTCTCACACTATGACTGTGGAGTCATCTATTTGGCTTTTCAACTCTTTTAAAGTCTGATTTATTCATTTTGGGGCCCTTTCATTGAGTCTATACATATTTATTATGGTTATGCCATCTTGTTCAATTGATCCTTTCACCATTATATAATTTCCTTCCTTGTCTCCTGTAGTGACTTTTGTCTTAAGGTCAATTTTTTCAGAAATTAATATTTCCACTCCTGCTCTTGTTTGGTTGCCATTTGCTTGATACCAACCTTTGATACTTAGTCTATATTTTTTTGTCTTTATTTCTAAGGTGTATGTCTTGTAGAAAGTATATTAATGAATTATGTTTTCTTATCCAGTCTGAAATTCTCCATCTCTTGAGTGGTGCATTGAATCCATTGACATTCAGTGTAATTATTGACAAGTATGAATTGGTTGCTGTCATTTTCTTATGTGTTTTTTCATGATGTTCTTGGTTTCTTTGTTCCATACAATTTTATGTGCTGAGATTATTATGGTTATGAATTATGATAACATTTCCTTTGTTGCTATTGTTTTAATATTTGCTAATATTTGTGCTTGTCCTCTTTTTTATTGTGATATAAAAGTTTATCATTTTTCCTTGAGGTTTCCCGGTGATTTATGATTTTCTCCAAAAGTTAGGACAGTCCATTCTATCTTGCAAATCTCTTTACTTCCTCATTATTTAGTTCTGTAACTTCACTGTTTTTCCCCTCTTTTTGGTTTGTTGTTTTCCTCATTTGTCAATTGATGTCTCTGGATAACAGTTGACAATTTTGTAAGCTTATTTACTTTGGATACTTCCCTGGTTGTGTTGGTTTTGGGGTTATGTCATCTTGTGTCTTAGTGGTTGGTAGTTGTTTGCTATTGTTCTCTGTTCAAAGGACTCCTTTTACTATCTCTTCTAAGATTGGTCTTCTTTTAACAAATGCCCTTAATATCTGCTTATCTGGAAATCTCCTAATTTTGCCAGTATATTTTAGGGACAATTTTGCCTGGTTAATAATTCTTGGTTGGAAACTTTTCTCTTTCAGGGTTTTATATATACCATCCCATTGCCTTCTCACTTGCATAGTTTCTGTTGAGAAATCAGAATTTATTCTTATTGGTTGTCCTTTGCAAGTAACTTTACATTTTTCCTGTGCTGCTTTCAGGAATCTGTCTGTGTCTTTCATTTTGTTGAGATTGATGATGACATGTCTTGGTGATTTTCTTTTGGGGTCTATCCTGTTTGGGGTACATTGGACTTCCTGAATGTTTATATCCTCATCTTTCATCATATCAAGGAAGTTATCTTCCAACAAATCTTGGACAATTTTCTCAGTCATTTACTTTTTCTCTTCCTGTACTGGAATTCTGATTACACATACTTTATTCCTGTGTTATTCATTTTGTTTTGACCTTTTTTTCTGAGTGATCACTTTCCCAAGAAGTATTAAGGTATTTGTCTTCAATCTCATTAATTCTATCTTCCATTGACTCAATTCTACTAGTTTGCCCTTTCAATGTGTTATATATTTCTGAAAATTTAGTATTAATCATCTGAATTTCTATCTGCAGATTTTGTATCATGTCTAATTTTTCATTTATTTTGTTATTTTGTTCTTGTATTTTCTTCCAAAATTGTTCTAGGGTTTTGTCTGTGTTTTCCTTAATTTTGCCAGGGTTTTCCTTGTTCTGTCTCTCCGTCCTTTGCATTTTTATCAGGAAGTTCCAATGCTGCTTTTTCCTCAAGGGTGTGCTTGTTCTGTATCCTGCTCCCTTGTTTCTACCACTTTATTTTGCTTCTTTGTGTGGACTGTGATTGGCTATTGTCTCTGAGACATTGTGACATTGTTGTATTTAGATCTCTGTTAAACTGTAAAGAGCAGTTAAGGGTGAGTCTGACTCTTCTTGGTGGTCTTTTATCATTGGCCAGTTGGTGGAGAAGGAAGTAGTGGCTCTCACTCAGTAAGTGAAGCTGCAGTAAGTTCAGGTCTGCTTGTGTCATATGGATACTGTTGCTTTTTCTCACTCAGGTAGACAAAAACAACAATTAAAAAACCATCAAAAAAGTAAAAGTGAACAAAAACACATGATGTAAACACACACAAACAATCTCCAAAGAAGGAATAAATAACAAATAAAATAAACACAGTATCTGAGGAGAGGACAAGAGAGAAATGGTACAGTAGGAGAATAATGAAGAAAAAAATGTGAAAAAATACAAAAAGAAAAACAAAAAATGGGCATAACCACAAGAAAGAAAAAAAATAGGATCCAGGAACTGGGAGAGAGAAAAAGGTGAAAACTATAACCTGGGAAGGGAAGAATAAAGAACAATAATAAAAAAGGAGAAAAAGTAATAATTTTAAAACAGACAAACAAACCAACTAAAAAAGGGGGAAAAAAAAAATCTGGGCAGGATGGAGCAGGGTACCTAGGCTCTGTCCAAGCACACAGACTGGGATGTCCCAGAACGTGGGTAGGAATGATGGATAGTGGCACCTCCCTTTACCAAGAGCATTTGGGGTTAAGCAGGGGGAGTATTGTACCTTTCCAGTTGTTCATGTCTTGAATGTCCTTGTGGTTCCTGGCAAGTGAACTCTATTCTTAAGTCCCTGGAATCTGGGAGAATGCTGTTGCTTTAAATACTCAAAATGGTTGAAACAATTGTAAACATTCAAAATGACTGTGCCATCCATATAGGCAAAAGTCCACAGCTCTGGTTGGTTACCTTCATCTTCTCTGCTTCCCCTCTTATTCTCCAACAACCAGTGCAGTCCTCCATGCAGCCCCTGGGTGGCAGGGCCAATTTTTAGGTTAATTCTTAGGTCTCAATACCACTCAGCAGGAGCTCTGGTAGTGTCGTGCCTAAGGCACTTGACCGCTAACCAGAACATTGGTGGTTCAAACCCACCAGCCAGTCTTCAGAAGGAAGGTTGGGCAATCTACTTCCATAGTAATATCACCTCAGAAACCCAAGGAGAGGTCACTATAAGTTGGGTCTAACTCAATGGCAAATAACAAAAACAACAACAACACTCAGCAATATCCAAGCTGCCCATGCCATCAGGAACACTGAAAAACTGCAGCTCTGTATGTCTCCTTTTTCAGTGTTTTCATGCAGGTTCTTCTACTAGTTGGAGTTTAGTCCACTTCTATACCCTTCCCTTCAAAGCTCAGGGCTTCCGGATTGTCTTCTGAATCTGTGTTAATTTGTTCCCCTTTTCTTTGTTGAGGAGAGTCTGTGCAGTCTGTGTGCCTATTCTGCCATGTTAACAGAACTCCTATAGTTTTAGATTTTTGTTAGTTAAATTATTTTTGCTCAGTTTCTTTTAATACAGTCTTTCAGACATGAGTATGAATATTCAGATAACAGTGCTGTTTGAGCTTTAGTAAATTCATACAGTTTCAAGTAAAGAATAATGTACTGACTTCTTGGAGAAAATAATTTCAATTTTCTGATGGCCATTGGCTTTGTGATTTTGCAAGTTCTCTTTTTCAAGTGTAGGAATATTTTTCTCCACTCTTCTGTTTCACATGATTTTTTGCTTTACTTGATCAATACAAAGTTGAGAAACAATCATATGACATTTACCTTCCTAGGCATCAAAAATGTTTTCACATTTCCACTGTCTGTGGAACCACAGACACTACCATGAGAAAATTCCCCAGGGTCTGCTGTTAGAAGAAAAGTTTCTAGCTAGACCAGAGATTAATTGCCCCAAATGCAGTCAGCCTAGAGCAACTAGCCCACAACCAAAATATTAGTTCTTGCCAGCTGTAAGACTGTTGGCTGGTGAGATCAACTAAGTCATTTACAGAAATACTCACAAGCCTAGTTGACCTATAATAAATGCTAATATTTTAAGTCACTGAGCTTTGTGGTTGATTATTAAAGAATAATTGCTTATTGATATGTCTAGAAAATATAATTTTCTTATAAATTATATTGAAAACAATGTTTTTAAAATTCTTTGGAAAATTTTTAAGTACTAGTGAAAGAACTTACTGATATTTTGTTAATGTACAAAGAAAGTAAATGTCATAATTGCATTTAAACGTGGAGGTAGAATGAATCTAGGTAGGAAATGTTGGTACAGAACTGCAATTCTTAAAAAATTTAACTTGTTAAGAACTTGAAAATTCAATAAACTAAGCTAAAAAATTAATTATCATAGTTAAGTGCCATTGAGTCCGATCTCAATCCTTACGTCCCCATTTAATACAGAGTGAAACATTGCGTGGACACTCCTGTGCCATTCTCAAAATTCTTGGCTATGTTTGAGCCTGTTATTGCAGCCACTGTGTCAATACAACATGCTGAGAATCCTCCTTTTTTTTTTTTTGGCTGACTTTTTACTTTACGAAGTATAATGTTCTTTTCCAGTGACTGATCCCCCCTGATAATATGACAAAAGCACGTCAAAAAAGTCTCTTCATCCTCAATTCTATGGAGCACACTAGTTGTAAATTGTCCAAGAAAAAAAATTCTTCATTATTTTGGGCAGTTCATGGTATAGTCATTGTTCTTCACCAATCCCATAATTCAAAGACATCAGTTCTTCCTTTCTCTCTTTTATTCCTTGTCCAGTTTTCACATGCATATGAGATGACTGAAAATACCATGGCTTGGATCAGCCACACCTTAGTCTTCAAAGTAATAACTTTGCTTTGCAGTGTTTTAAAGAGGTCTTTTGCAGCAGATTTGCCCTGTACAATACTTTGTTTGCTTTCTTCACTGTTTTCTTGTCTCTTGATTGTAGATCCAAATAAAATTAAATCCTTGACAATGTCAATGTTTTCTCCATTTAGCATGATACTGGGAGCTCTGGTGGCATAGTGCCTAAGGCACTTGACTGCTAAACAGAAGACTAGCAGTTCAAATCGACCAGCCACTCCTTGGGAGGAAGGTTGAACAATCTGTTTCCGTAGAGATACCACCTTGGAAACCTAAGGAGGGGTCGCTATGATTCAAATAGACTCGACTCAACAGCACTAAGGTTTTTTTTATTATTATTATTATTATTTTTAACATGATATTGCTTATTGGTCAATTTGTGAGGATTTTTGCTTACTTTATGTTGAAATGTAATACATATTGAAGGCTGTTGTCTTTGATTTTCATCAGTAAGTACATCAAGTCCTCTTAATTATCAGCAAGTAGGGTTGTGTCATTTGTATATCACAGGTTGTTAATGAGTCTTCCTAGAATCTTTATGGCATGTTCTTCTTCATATAGTCCAGTTTCTGGGCTTATTTCCTCACTATACAAATTGAGTAAATATGGTGAAAGTATGTAACCCTGATGCATACATCTTATGGTACTAATCCATGCACCATCCCCTTGTTCTTTTCAAATGACTGTCTCTCTTGCTTTATGTACAAGTTCAACACCAGTATAATTAAGGGTTTTGAAATTCCCATTTTTCAATGCTTTACAAAATTGTATATAATAAATCCTATGATTCACATAGTCAAAATTTTTACATAATCAATGAAACACAGATAAATCTTTCTGTTATTTTTTGCTGTCTGCCAAGATATATCTGACATTAGCAATAATATGTCTCATTCCAAATCCTCTTTTGAATCTGGTTTGAATTTCTGGCAGTTTTCTCTCAATGAACTGTTGTAACTTTTTTTTTTAATTATATTATTTTCAGTAATATTTTACTTATGTGTGATAATAATGATATTGTTCAAAAAATTCCACATTCTGTTAGATTATCTTTTTTTGGAATGGTAATAGATACAGATCTCTTCCATTGGATTGATCATGTGGTTGTCTTCCAAATTTCTTGGCATAGTCTAGTGAGTGCTTCCAGCATTACATCCATTTTTTGAAGCATCTCAGTTTGTATTCTTTCAATTCCAAGAGCTTTACTTTTTGCCAGTGCTTTCAGTGCAGCTTGGATTTCTTTCATATGTTACCTTCTGATATGGTTGAACATCAAATGATTTTTTTTTGGTCTGGTGATTGTGTATTTCTTCCATCTCCCCACGAGGCTTCTTGCTTCATTCAATATCTTCCTGCAGAATACTTCCATACAGTTGAGACTTGATTTATGTTCCTTAATATGTAGCTTGGAAAAACACCAAGACTATTCTTCTCTGTTAGGATTGTAACTCCAGATCTTTGCCCATTTCATTATTTTGTCTTCTCAAGCCACCATTTTCAATATTCTGTTCCATTCCTTTACATCATTTTTCTTTCCATTCACTTTAACTACTTTATATTCAAGAGCAAATTTCAGAGTCTCTTCTGAATTCCATCTTGGTGTTTTCTTTCTTTCCTATTTTATCAATGGCTTTGTGTTTTTCATATATAATGTCCTTCATATTATCCAATAATTTGTCTCATCTACTGTCATTAGTGTTCCATGCACAAAATCTGTTCTTGAGATGGTCTTTAATTTCAGGCGGGATCTAATCAAAGTTATTCTTGGACATGTTTTATTTTCTTCAGCTTCAACTTGAACTTGCATATGAGCAAGTGATGGGCTGTTTCACAGTCAGCCTCTGGCCTTGTTCTGACTGATGATATTGAACTTCTCCATTGTCTCTTTCCAAAGATGTTGTTGTTGTTGTTGTTGTTGTTATGTGCCGTCGAGTCGGCCCCGACTCATAGCGACCCCTCCTTGGGTTTCCGAGGCAGTATCACTACGGAAGTAGGATTGCCCAACCTTCCTTCCAAGGAGTTCCAAAGATGTAGGTGTTTTAATTCTCTGTTTTCCATCTGGTGAGGTTTACATGCATAGTTGCTTTTATGCAATTGAAAGAAGACATTTTCAGTGAAAAGTCATTGGTCTTGCAAAATTCTGTCATGTGATCACCAAGGCCATATTGTCCAGTTGTTGATCTTTCTTCTTTTTCTTACTTTCATATCCCAAACCTTGTAATTATTCAGGCACTCTGGTGGCACAGTGTCTAATGCATTTGACTGTTAACCAGAGTATTGGCAGTTCAAACCCACCAGCCAGTCCATGGAAGGATGACTGGGCAATCTACTTCTATAATTATTTACTGCCTCAGAAACCCAAAGGGGGTCGCTATGAATAATGAAACTTAATTGCCTACTTCATCAATTTCAGACTGCTGTTGTCAGATGCCATCAAGTTAGTTCCAATTCATAGTGACCCTATGAACAACAGAATGAAACACTGCCTGATCCTGAACCATCTTCACAATCACTGTGATGCTTGAGCCCATTGTCGCAGACAGTGTCTCAATCCAACTCATTGAGTATCTACCTCTTTTTTGCTGACCTTCTATTTTACATTCATGATATCCTTCTCCAGTGACTGGTCCCTTTGACAACATGACCAATGTATGACAGAAGAAGTCTGGCCATTCTCACTTTTAAGGAGCATTTGGCAGTACTTCCTCCAAGACAGATTTGTTTGTTCTTCTGGAAGTCCATTGTACATACAATATTTTTCACCAACACAACAGTTGAAGTGTATTAATTCTTCTGTGGTCTTACCTGTTCTTTGTACAGATTTCACATGCATATGAGGCTATTGAAAATATCAGGGCTTGAGATCTGGCAAGATAGAGAACTAGGCAGAAAGACTGCACAGACCCTCTTCAACAAAGAAAAGGAAAACCAATTAACACAGACACAGAAGATAATCCTGGACCCCTGAGCCTTGAAGGGAAGGATAAAGAAGTGGACTAAACCCCAACTAGCAGAAGAATTTGAATGAAAATACCAAAAAAGGAGACAGACAGAGCTGCAGTCTGGTAGTGATCCTGAGCGATCCTGATGGCACAGACAGCTTGGAGATTCCCAAGTGGAGGTAAGACCTACGAACTAAGCTCTGATTTCTCAGCAGAAACCATGCAAGCAACAAGACAATGGGATGGTATATATAAAACCCCAAAAGAGAAAAATTTTCAACCAAGAATTATATACCCAGCAAAATTATCCCTCAAATATGATGGTGAAATTAGGAGATTGCCAGATAAGCAGAAACTAAGGGAACTTATTAAAACCAGACCAATCTTAGAAGGGATGCTAAAGGGAGTCTTTTGAACAGAGAACCAAAAATAGGAAATAACAACCGACCATTAATACACAAGATGACACAACCCAGAAA
>NW_006922067.1:761101-762132 GCF_000298275.1 Orycteropus afer afer
GAGCTCAGCACAGAAAATAATATGCAACAAAGTAACCAGGGACACCATGACAAAAAACAATAACAAATTGACAGAAACAAAGTTAAACTTATCAATAATTACCTTGAATGTTAGTGGATTAAGTGCACCACTCAAGAGATGGAGAGTTGCAGATTGGATAAGAAAACACAACCCATTAATATGCTGCCTACAAGAGACACACCCTAGAGATAAAGACAAAGATAAATTACAAATCAAAGGTTGGAAAAAGATATATCAAGCAAATGGCAACTGTAAGAGGGCAGGAGTGGCAATATTAATTTCTGATCAAATGGATTTTAAGACAAAAATCACCATATGAGAAAAAGAAAGATATTATATAATTATTAAAGGATCAATTGAACATGAAGATACAACCATAATAAATATCTAAGAACCCAATGAAAGAGCCCTAAATTACATAAATCAGACTTTAAAAGAGTTGAAAAGCCAAATAGATGACTCCACACTCATAGTGGGAGACTTTAATTCACCACTTTCTCTGAAAGATAGAATAACTGGAAGGAACCTCAACTAAGATGTAGAAGAGCTAAACAATACAATCCACCAACTTGGCCTTATAGACATCTACAGAGCACTTCACGCAACAGCACCACAATATACATTATTGTCCAGTGAAGATGGAACATTTTCCATGATATACCATATTTTAGGCCATAAAGGAATCTTAATAAATTTAAAAACATTGAAATACTACAAAGCATTTTCTCAGATCATAATGCTATCAAATCAGAAATCAACAATAGGAAGATCAACAGGAAAATAGTAAACATATGGATATTGAAAAACACCCTCCTTGAGAAAGACTGGGTAGGAGAAGAAATCAAAATTGAAATCCAAAAATGCCTTGATTCAAAGGAGAATGAAAACAAAATACACCAAAATCTTTGGGACACAACATAAGCAATGATCAGAGGACAATTTATAGCAATAAATGCACACATCAAAAAAGAAGAAAGAGGGGTTCCGGCAAGATGGCGGACTAGGCAGAA
>NW_006922067.1:768432-770436 GCF_000298275.1 Orycteropus afer afer
AAAAAAACGGTTGCAGCGGTATATTGACAGAGAACATCCAGAAGTGCAAGCTGGATCCAGAAGTGGACATGGAACAAGGGATATCATTGCTGGTGTCAGATGGATCTTGGGTCAAAGCAAAGAATACCGGAAAGATGTTTACTTGTGTTTTATTGGCTATGCAAAAGCATTTGATTGTGTGGATCATAACAAATTATGGGTTACGTTGAGAAAATTGGAACTTGAGAACACTTAATTGTAATCATGAGGAACCTGCATAAACCAAGAGACTTTTGTTGCAACAGACCTAGGAGACACTGCTGCATGGTTTAAAATCAAGAAGGCAGTGTGTCAGGGTTGTATCCTGTCATCATACTTATTCAATCTGTATGCTGAGCAAATAATCCGAGAAGCTGAATTATATGAAGAGGAATGTGGCATCAGGATCCGAGATAGGTTTATTAACAACCTGCGATAGGCTGGCGACAAAACTTTGCTTGCTGAAAGTGAGGGTGACTTGAAGCACTCACTGATGAAGACTGAAGACTACAGTCTGCAGTAGGGATTACACCTCAGTATAAAGAAAACAAAAATCCTCAAAACTGGATCAATAAGCAACATCATGATAGAGATAGGTAGAGAAAAGATTGAAGTTGTCAAAGACTTCATATGACTTCGTTCCACAATCAACACCAATGGAAACAGCAGTTAAGACCTCAGACTACTTATAACACTAGGCAAATCAGCTACCAAAGACCTTTTTCAAGTCCTGAAGAGCTGTGATATCTCCTTGAGGATTAAGGTACACCTGACATAAGCCATAGTACTTTCAATTGCTTCATATGCATCTGAGAGCTGGACAATGAATAAGGAAGATCAAAGAAGAATTGATACTTTTGAGTTGTGGTGCTGGTGAAGAATGCTGAAAGTAGCTGTACCATGGACTGCTAAAAGAACTGACAAATCTGTCCTGGATGAAGTGTAGCTGGAACACTCTTTGGAAGACAGAATGGCCATACTTTGTCTCACCTACTTTGGTCATGTTGTCAGAAGGAACCATTCCCTGGAAAAGGATATTATGCTTGGTAAGGTGGAGGAGGGTCGACAAAAGAGGGGAAGACCCTCAACAAGATGGATTGGATTGACATAGTGGCTGCAACAAAGGGCTCAAATATAGCAAGGGATCATGTAGCTTACATGGGACCAGGTAGTGTCTCATTCTGCTGTGCATGAGATCACTGTGCATTGGAGACAACTTGACAGCACCTAACAACAACATTGACCATGACATATGCAGTTAAAATAAAGTGCTACTAACCACAACTTCTTTTAGAGAATAATCAAAAGATGAAACAATCACGTAGTATGTATTGAATCACAAAAAATAAAGTCTGGGTTGGATAGAAGAGGAATTTCCTTAGTGTGAGTGATAGAAATAATAAGATCTGCAGTCTCTCTTTTCTTCTCATGATAGATTGCTCAATAAATTGAGATTTGGGCATTTTCTTCTAGTTTCATTATAGATATATATTATTATTATTATTATTTCTTATGCCTATTTTTACTTATTAATAAAGTATTCTCATGTAGCCAGTAATCATCTTTGTAAAATATTATTATTATTATTATTATTTAGTAACAATTCTGGTTGGTTTCACACAATCTCACATCAATTCTTTAATTTATGTATTATATTATTGTGTTAATTGCTGAAACAGTTTGGACAATTACAAATTAGAGACTCCTTTTGGTTTAATATTTTTAATGAAGTTTTTGAAATTTCTTTCACATTTATTATCATGAAATAGGGGAATATTATTTTCCTAAGACAAATGTATGCATACTACAGGTGAATCATGCCCTTTTCAATTTCCTACCTTGATATTTTTTAATTAGTTTTCTAAAGATTTTATCAGCAATGGCTCTTATTCATTACTTTTTGAGAAGAACTCTGCTAAATATATATTACTTGTAAATCTAGAATTTTGTGAGGTAAAAATATCTCCTATACTTTAGACTATATAT
>NW_006922067.1:770536-773464 GCF_000298275.1 Orycteropus afer afer
CAAATCCACCAGCCACTCCTCGGAAGGAAGGTTGGGCAATCCTACTTCCGTAGTGATACTGCCTTGGAAACCCAAGGAGGGGTCGCTATGAGTCAGGGCCAACTCGACAGCACATAACAACAACAACAACATACTTTATACTATATTAGCAAGGTCAACTGTCAGAAAAATGATTGCATGAAACTTGTAATAAAATACATATATTATTCCAAAAGAACCAAAAATTAGTATAAGGTAAAAAAAAAAAAAAAAAGGTCATATTCACAGTCATTGTAGGGAAATACCATTAAACTTTGCTGTTAAAGAATTTTATCAAGTGCTAAAATGACTATATCCCTTGGAAAAATAATTTATATCCCCTTTTATGTCTATTTTCTGGTGGAAACAAACAAAATGACAAAATGATTAAATCTGTAGTCACTATGATGATGGATAATGTTTGTGCTGTATTGAGAATGACAGCTGCCATGATTCAAGGACGACTGTGCAAGCCAAGTTCAAAAGAAAACAACTTGATAAAGAGCAATTTTACCAGAGGCCACAAAGTGCACCAGTTCATTGACTACAAGCTCTGTTGTGTGGTCTGTGCTTGTCAAGAATTATACAGGAAGGACAGAAGTTGTGGAGGGGTGAAGTGAGAGAAGTCATCACATTTAGAGCTCCAAAGTATATTAAGGCTCTTTCTGCAGTGTTCACCATCTTTCATACATGCTTACCTCAATGCTTTTTGATACATGGCTTATTCAAAAAAGTATGAGAATGTGCTGAACAGCTACAGTTGTAGTTTAGTTCAGTAAACAGAAAACTTTCATCATTTGTTAATGCATACCAGTGCCCTGGATGATGGCAGAGTCAAAGGTTAAAAAGGTTAAAAAGATGTTTTAACTCTCAGGGAGATTATACATTAATGGTGAAGAAAAATGATACATTTTAGTTGTGACATGTTTTTGGAGGAAAAATTGTCCACTTACTTTTCAGATCAGAGTGTAAATATATGTTTTCACAAAATTCACAGATTAAAACTGATCCTATTAACTCACTCCAGTAACTTTACTGTCTTTGGAAATGACTCATCACTTTAGAGATGTGCTTGTATTACTCATTAGACAGTATGCCTCACGATGGCAGGACATACATTTGTTTTGTTCAATCCCACATCTTAGTAGAACTTTTTGTTATTGTTATTGATATGTATTAAAATAAAAAAAAGAAAAAGAAAACCTTTTGCCAGTGAATGGATTCCAAGTCATAGTAACTCAATAGGACAAAGCAGAACTCTCACAGAGTTTCCAAGGCTGTAATCTTTACAGAAGCAGACAGTTACCTTTATAACTCTTTCTCCCATAGAGTGGCTGCTGGATTCAAACAGCCGTCCCTTTGGTTAGTAGCACAGTGCTTAACAACTGCTCCATCAGGGCTCCTTTGGTATCTATTAGGCACTAAGTAAATATCTTTTGAATTAAAGTATGATTAAACTGATTTTATAAATAAAAATTGGAAGCACAAAGATATTATGCTTACTATAAAAGGGCAACTAAGATAATGTGAAAAGAAAATACATTGTAATTATGCAGTGACATTTGTTGTTGTTGTTGTTGTTGTTTGCCATCGAGTAGGACTGGACTCTTAACAACCTCTCCTCGGCTTTCCGAGGCAGTATCACTTACGGAAGTAGATTGCACAACCTTCCTTCCGAGGAGTGGCTGGTGGGTTTGAACCACCAGCCTTCTGGTTAGCAGTCAAGTGCCTTAAACACTATGCTACCAGAGCTCTTATAGCCATTCATATTTCATAAATATGTACAATAACTTGTCAAAAGTGATAACAAGCCTGGATAAGACAAGTTAGACTTTATATACAATCTGTTACTAAAAGCAAATTTATCTAGGAAAATTTACTCATAAAAGTTATAGAAACAATATATGAAAAAAAATGTGTACTATTCTTGGTTAAATGTTTGATATATTAAATCAATAAGACTTTAGCACAAAAATTTGGCAGCATAAATTTTGAGGTTTTATTTTATATTGTAAATGTATATTTAATCCAACATTTGCCAATTCAACATTTTTCACATGTGCAAATAGTGATATCAATTATATTGAACATGTTTTGCAAACATCAGAAATAACCATTACCAAATTTCCCATCAACTTAAATAGAAACTCACTGAATCCTAAAAAAGGACTCTCTGTTTCTCCATCCCTCTCATTCCTCACACAAATAAACTTGGGTGTCTTTTGTATATGTTTGTTATATCATGTGATATTATACAATGATTTTTGTTTTGTCTTTGACTTATTTCACTCATCATAATGTTTTCAAATTTTTTCCATATTGTAAGCATGTATAAGGACATCATTTCTCTTTATGCCAGAGTAATATTCCATTGTATGTATGTACCATATTTTGTTTATCCACACATTGTGGGTAGTACTGCAAGGCACATTAATTTACATAAGTTTGTTTGTGTTGCTGCTATCAAGTCTCTTCAGCATATACCTAACAGTGGAATTGTTGGGTCATATGGTAGCTCTGTGTTTAATTTTTTGAGGAAGCACCAAACTTTTTTCGACACAAACTATAACATTTTGCATTCCCACCAGCAGTGGATGAGGGTTCCTATTTTTCTACATTCGTGTCAGCACTTGTTATTTTCCATTTTTTTGTTTTCATTGTTATTGTTGTTCATTGTTTTATTAATTTTAGCCATCCTAGTGGAGTGAAGTAGTATTTCATTGTGATTTTGATTTGTATCTCCCTAGGAGCTCTGGTAGCATAGTGCCAAGGCACTTGACTGCTAACCAGGAGGCTGGCGGTTCAAACCCATCAGCCACTCCTCAGAAGGAAGGTTGGGCAATCCTACTTCCGTAGTGATAACTGCCTCGGAAACCCAAGGAGGGGTCGCTAGGAGTCGGGGCCGACTCG
>NW_006922067.1:773574-780397 GCF_000298275.1 Orycteropus afer afer
GGAAACCCAAGGAGGGGTCGCTATGAGTCGAGGCCAACTAGACGGCAAACAACAACAATGGTTAAGATGTTGGGCTGCTAATCAAAATGTTGGTGGTTTGGACCTACCAGCTGCTCCATGGGATAAAGATGAGGGAGTCTACTTTGGTGAAGATTTAAAACCTTGGGAATCCTATGGGACAAACTCCTCTGTCCTATGTGGTGGTTGTTATATGCAGTCAAGTCAGACATGAATCATACAGACCCCTCCTAGGGTTTCCAAGAGGTTATCCCTTGTAGATTGCCCAACCTTTCATCCAAGGAGTGGCTAGTGGATTTGAACCTCTAGCCTTCTGGTTAGCAGTCAAGTGCCTTAGGCACCACGCCACCAGAGCTCCTACTCTCTTCCATAGGGTCTTTGAATTGGAATTGAATTTTTTTTTTTTGAAGATCTTTTCATGAATTTGTCAGCCATTTGTATATCTTTTTAGTGAAATGTCTTTTCAATTCTTTGCCCATTTATTGTTTTGTTGTTGTTGTTCTGTTACATAAATTCTTTATATATTCTGGATAGTATACCTTTGTCTGATGTATGATTCCCAAGTTTTTTTTTTTTTTTCCCCATTCTGTAGATTATCTCTTGACATAGTTGTTAAAGTTCTTTATTGAACTTTTTTGATGAAGTCCAATATATCTATTTTCTCTTTTATTGTTAGTACCTCTGGTGTTGAATCTAAGAGTGCATTGCTAAAAACTAGGACCCAAAGCCATATTCCTATATTTTCTTCTAGGAGATGATGATTTTATTTATTACATTTAGATCTTAGATCCATTTTGGACTATTTTTTGTATATGGTGTAAGGTTTGAGTTCACTTTCATTCTTTTGCATTTAGATACCAGTTGTTCCAGCACAATTTACTAAAGAGATTATTGTTTCCCCATTACATGGATTTTGCACTCTTGTCAAAGATCATTTGACTATAGATTAATGAGGTTACTTCTGTAGTTTCAGTTAGAATCCATTGATGTACATGTTTATTAATATATCAGTACCCTATTATTTGGGTTACTGTGATTTTATACTATGTTTTGAAGTTAAGAAGTGTGAGTCTTTCTGTTTTTCTATTTTTCAAAATTGCTTCAGCTATATAGAGCCTCTTATCATTCCATATAAATTTGACATTTAATTTTTCCATTTCTGTAAAGATGGATATTGGAATTTTGCTCAGCATTGTACTGAAACTATACATGGCTTTGGGTAGTATAGAGACTTTAACAATGTTAAGTCTTCCAATCCATGAACATGAAGTGTTTCTAATCTTTTTCAACAATGTTTTACAATTCTCGTTGTGTGAGTCTGTGGTAGATAAGGTTGTGTGTCAACTTGGCTGGGCCTGGTTGAATGGCTGGGCAACTGGATGGAGTTATTCCCCATGGTGAGAGTAGCAATCAATTTCATAGTGGAATTTGCTGGAGCAGCTGAGTCGTTGTTTTAGAAGTCTGCTTCCAGCACATAAGAAGCAACTTTGAGGAATGTCTCTAGCTTTTCAGCATACTTGAAACCTGCATGTAGCCAAGTCATTGTTCAGCAGTGAGCCATACCCTGCCAATCTTGGGACTTTTTCTGGACTTAAATTAGTGGCCTGTCACATTGTTTGGTATTATCAGGACTGTGCCTTTTTACTTATTGACTTTGGTTTGTCAATCTCAGCAGCCAGCAGTTGCCTGAGTGCAGAAAAGCCTGAAGCTTCAGTAGGCTGAGAGCAAGAGGCAAAGCTGAAGTTCAAACCTTAGAGGCTGGCACTTGGAACTTGGACTTCTTGCCTCCAAGACTGCAAGAGAATAAATTGCTGTTTGTTAAAGCCATCTCACTTGTGTTCTGTTCTCACAGTGTCACTAAGTAACCAAAACAAAGTCTTTCTAATTGGCTGATTGTCAAAATACCTCTTCCTAGGTATTTTGTTGATTTAGATGTTATTGTAAACATAACTGTTCTCTGTGTTTCCTTTTCAGATTTCTCATTGCTGGTGTACAGAAAACCAATTGATTGTGTGTGTGTGTGTGTGTGTGTGTCGACTTTATACCTGTGACTGCTGAATTCCTCCATTATCTCTTGAAGCTTTCCTATGTATTTTTAAGTTGTAGTTACATAATTTTAACTTACCCTTTTTTATGAGTAACCCTGACAAATTTCAAAATATTCCTTGCATTCTCTCTATGTCATAAGATTTTGCAACATCTTGTGCTCAACTCAGGAGTGGCATGTGATCCTTGTTGGCAATGAACTGTAGACAAATATCAGGTGAGTCACTTTTGTCAGAAGATTCAGTATGCAGATGCCTTTTGTCTTTTGTTGTAATGACTATCATTGCTTTACATAAAGGGTGAATGTCAAAGGGTGCTGAAAAATAGATGACAATGAGCAAAGCAACTAGTGACCCGTAATGAAATAATATGTATAAAAGGAAATAAACTTCTGTTTTTATAGGCCCTTATGAAGTTTAGAATGTTTGCTGAAGTAGCATAATGAATCCTAATATGACAGATATAATGACCTTCTTATTTAATTAAAGGTATTAAAATTTTGATGGCAAGATAATATAATAATTAATAATTAATGTGAAGTCCTAAAATATGCTCTAGAAACATATCAGAAAGGCAGTCTTGAGAGTTAATAATTTAAGTGTTCAAAGTAAGCTAAAAATCAAACATTATTTGAGTTTCAAACAACAAAGTGCTAAAGGAATGATCATAAACTTTATATTGTAAAAAAAAATCGTTAAATGTCTATGAGACCCAAAGAACTACTGGTATCTGGCTACCACTGTCAATCACTCAGAAAGGGATCTATGTAGGACATCCATAACAGAGTGGGAGAACAATGTGGAACAAAACTCAAACTCATTGAAAAAAAAAAAAAAAAAGGACAAGGCTTGCTGGTCTGATAGAGTCAGGTGAAACTCCTGAGACTATGGCCTCTAGCTGCCCTTCATGTCTGGAATTGTACCCACTCCTGTGGCTTCCAGTCAGACAGGCATGTTAGCTGAACTTTTATATTAGGTATTTATATTTCTTGGAAAGATCAATCATGGGAGAATGGAAGGGCAGTGTATGCACAGGGAGACAGCCCAGGGGTTGGGAGTGCATGGAAAGGAAGGACACAAGGAGGAGGTAACGCTGAGGAGGAACTGTGAGGAGAGCTGTTACATTGTGGGAAATTGCAATCAATATCATGATACAAAGTGTGTCTGAACTGCTACATGGAAATGAAATTACTCTGTAAATTTTCACTCAAATAAAAATAAAAATAAAAATGATGGAAAAGAAAGACAATCAGGCTGGACTAGGAATGGAGAAGCCTGGAAGAAGTGAAGACAATGTTTTGATGCTGGTGAATGGTGAAACACACTGTATTAGGATAAATTCAGGGATTTGAGAACAGCAAAATATACTCTTTGCATTTGAGGTGAAGAAGTATAACTCACAGAAAATTCTCCATACCTGTGTGAGTGAAAGCATTATGGAAAAAGAATATTGTGAAGCCCAGTTAGGCATTCTCCTGGCAGTTTCACAGGGCTCCAAAGAGAGCCATAGTAAGTGAGAAGGGCCAATATACCTGAAAGAGCCAGAGAGTTTTGTATAGACAGAGATGCAATCCACTTTGGTTTCTTCAGGAATTTATTTATTTTCGTATGCATGCATTTATTCATAGAGTGGGATTATAATTCAGTGGGCAAATATATGCATTCCAGAGTCAGACTGCCTGGATGTAAAATCTCCCGTTATTGTTAACTGTCATTGAGGCACCCTCAACTCATGGCAACTCGATCAAAGGAACACAAGTTTGCACAGTTCTGTACAATCTCCATGATCAGTAGTAGATAATTGTAATCCACAGGGAATACACTGGCTCATTTTGGGAAGTAAATTGCTAAATTATTTTCCTTGTTTGTCTTTGTCTGCAAGCTTCATTGAAACTTATTCAGCACTCTAACAACATGCAAGCTTTCACTGATGAGTGATAGCTTCATTTTAGGTGCAAATCAAACTTAGTCTCCCGCATGGGAAAGGAGATTTTACCACTGAAGCACTTACTACCTGGGTGATTAGCAACAAGTTAGTTAAACTCTTTTTACTTTGTTTCAGTTTAGTCCCTTGTCAACTAGGAGTTGTAATAGTTTTATTCAATTCCTTAGCATATAGCTTTGTGAATCAACCAAAATAATAAAGAGTTTGGTTTAGTGTTTAGGGCATAATAAACCCAAAGTAAATTAGATAGTAGTCTCTTATTACCACTAGGTTTGAATAATACAAAATCTGTTACCTGTGTGAAGATTACCAATTCTTGGGGTTACATAATGATAAATAAAGACATCATTATGTAACATCATACGAGACAAGCTGAAAGTCTTGTTAGCAAGGGACAAGAGAACAACAAAGACTTAGATATACTTATCCAAATTTGATAAAGGCATAAACTCCTAGACTAAAGCTGTCAGGAGAGGATGAGAGTGAGGACATCCTAACAGGTTGCACTGTGCACCTAAAGTGCAATGAATGCATTTAACTAGAAGTCAGTATATCATATATTTCTAACAGTTCTAATTGAGGTTCAGTATCATAGTTAGTTATATCCATGATTCTTGTTGGAAAGGGATATTTGAGGAAGACTTAACTGAAAGAATAATTTTGTATGCAATAATTAACATGGTACATATGAAAATTTTCACACACTTCAACAAATATTATGTATAATATAATAATGAACACCTACATGCTGTCTAGAAATAGAAGATGTTATTATTTTGCTACAATTATTATATTTCTTTATTTTTGGGGGGAGAGATAAAATGTCAAGATAAAAATCAAGCTCTAAAGCTTCATCACTCCAACAGTTTTTCACCACTACACTGAAAAGCAAAATCATTCTCACGCAAGTATTTGTAAGTATGTATGTGCATATATATGAACAAGTAAATATTAAACATATTTGTAATATATATTTGCTCAGGTATCAAGAAAAATCGATAGAATTTTTCTATGTATCCCAAGAATTGGTAACTTTCACGCAGGTAACAGATTTTGTATTATTCAGACCTAGTGGTAATAAGAGACTACAATCTAATTGTCTTTGGGTTTATTATGCCCTAAACACTAAACCAAACTCTTTATTATTTTGGTCCATTCACAAAGCTATATGCTAAGGAATTGAATAAAAATATTACAACTCCTAGTTGACAAAGGAGTAAACTGAAACCAAGTAAAGAGTTTAACTAACTGGAAATCATTACTAGCTCATCGAACACTGTTTCCGTTGGAGTGGCATAATTATTTCTCTGCTTTGCCACTGTTTTCATATCTGGGGTGACAGAGAGCTAATGAGTAATTTCAACACTGACCTACTGGAATAAACACTGGGAAGTTCCATTAGAAAATATTATAAAACACTCTCTACCCTCACAATGACTTTGTTGTTATGATGTTAGGTGCCATCAGTCTTCTACCATCCTCCCAACACTTGATATGCTTGAACCCCTCACTGAGCCACTGTGTCCATCCATATCGTTGGGGGTCTTCCCCTTTTTTGCTGACCCTCTACTTTCCCAAGCATGATATCCTTCACCAGGGAGTGGTTCTTTCTAACAACGTGACCAGAGTAAGTGAGAAGAAATCTGGGCACTCTAGTTTCCAAGTAGCATTCCAGCTGCACTTCTTCCAGAACAGATTTGTTCATTTTTATGGATGTCCATGGTATTTTCAGTATTCTTTGCCAACATCGCAATTAAAAGACATCAACTCATCTCTAGTCTTCCTTATACATTTTCCAGCTTTCATAGGCATATGAGGCAATTGAAAATATTATGGCTTGTGTTAGGTGCACCTTAGACTCCAAAGTGACATTGTTGCTGCTTATCACTTTACTGTGGTGGCTTGCATGTTGTTTAGAGGCCACCACATTACTGTGACATTACTGTTTCTTATATCACTGGGGTTGCAGATGGTGCACAGGTTTCAATGCAGCTTACAGACTGAGATCAACTAGGAGGAATGAAGGAGCCATCCACTTCTTAAAGAATTGGCTAGGAGAAAGCTTATGAATAGCAAAGAAACACTGATATATTACTGTGCAACTTTATGAATAGCCCAGAAATACTGTCTGATACAGTACAGGAGAATGATCACGTTAGTTCAGAAGTCTCTCAAAATACAACTGGGGAAAAGCTGCATCATCAGAGTAGAACCAAGTTAACTGATGTGGATAAAGTAAAGCTTTAGAGACCTTCATTTGCTAATGTAGCATGACTCAAATTGAGGAAAAACAGCTGCAAGTGTCCATTAATAATTAGAACATGAAGTATGAAGCTAGTAAAATTGGAAATTGTCAAAAATGAAATGCAATTCATAAAGATTGATATCTTAGGGATTAGTGAGCTAAATGGACTGGTTTTGGCAATTTTGAATCAGACGACCATATGATCTGTTACTGTTGTTAGGTGCCATCGAGTCATTTCCATTTCACAGCAAACCCATGCACAGCACAGTGAAACACTGCCCGATCCCACTCCAGCTCCATGATCCCTGCTATACTTGAGCCCATCATTGCAGCCACCATGTCAATCCATCTTGTTGAAGGCCTATACCTCGTTCATTGACCCTCCACCCTACCAAGCATGACATTCTGCTCCAGGGAACGGTCCCTTCTGACAACATGACCAAAATAGGTGAGATGAAGTCTGGTCATTCTCACTTCCAAGGAGCATTTCCGGTGCACTTCCTCCAGGACAGATCTGTTAGTTCTTTTAGCAGTCCATGGTACTTTCAGCATTCTTCGCCAGCACCACAA
>NW_006922067.1:782112-788293 GCF_000298275.1 Orycteropus afer afer
TCTTTTTAGTGATCTCTTGCTTTCTTCATGGATAATGTTCTTGATATCCTCCCATAATTCTTCTGCTTTTTGGTCATTGGTGTTCAATGCATCAAATCTATTGTTTAGATGATGTCTAAATTCAGGAGGGATATATTCAAGATCATATTTTGGCTCTCATGGACTTGTTTTAATTGTCTTTAACTTCTAGTTGAACATGCTTATGTGCAGTTGATGGTCTGTTCCACAATCAGCTCTTGGCCTGGTTTTGACTGAAGATATTGAGCTTTTCCACTGACTCTTGCCATAGATGTAGTCAGTCTGATTCCTGTGTGTTCCACCTGGTGAAGTACATGTGTAGAGCCATCGTTTGTGTTGTTGAAAAAGGGTGTTTGCAATGAATAAGTCATTGGTCTTGCAAAACTCTACCATACTAGTTCCAGCATTATTTCTGTCACCAAGACCAAATTTTCCAACTACTGGTGATACTTCTTTGTTTCCAACTTTTTCATTCCAGTCACCAGTAATAATTAACACATCCTGATTGCATGTTTGGTCAATTTCAGACTGCAGAAGTTGATAAAAATCTTCAGTTTCCTCATCTTTGGCTTTGGTATTTGGGGCATAAATTTGAATAATAGTAATATTAATGGGTCTTCCTTGTAGGCATATGGATATTATCCTATCACTGACAGCATTGTACTTCAGGACAGACATTGAAACATCTTTTGTGATTTTGAATGCCACGCCATTCCTCTTCAAACTGTCATTCCGGCATAGTAGATCATATGGTTGTCTGATTCAAAATGGCCAAAACCAGTCCATTTCAGCTCACTAATGCCGAGGACATCAATCTTTATGCATTCCATTTCATTTTTTACAACTTCCAATTT
Organism: Orycteropus afer afer; assembly: GCF_000298275.1. Lineage (NCBI taxonomy): Eukaryota > Metazoa > Chordata > Mammalia > Tubulidentata > Orycteropodidae > Orycteropus > Orycteropus afer. The sequence goes on from NW_006922067.1 coordinate 782,985, forward strand.
TCTTAGATTCATACTTCGTACATTCCATGTTCCAATGATTAATGGATTTCTGCAGCTGTTTATCCTCAATTTGAGTGATGCCACATCAGCAAATGGAGGTCTCCAAACTTTACCTTATCCATATGAGTAAGGATGGATTTACTCTGATGATGCAGCTCTTTCCCAGTCCTATTTTGAGAGCCTTCTAACCTAACCAGACTATTCTTAAAGTTGCACGGTAATGTATCAGACAATGTTTCTTTGCTATTCATACGGTTGTCTCTGGCCATTCTTTGAGAAGTGGATGGCCTCTTCCTTCTTCCTAGTCTGTCTCAGTCTGTAAGCTGGGCTGATACCTGTGCACCATGTGCATCCCGCTGGGTTTGAAACACCAGTGACTCAGTCTCAAAACTCCTATCAGCACATCACCACGGTAAGACGAACTGACAGATAAGTTTGTCTCCCTGTTGGAAACCTCTCCTACCACCCTTCCTTGGGTCCCTGTGGCTGAATGCTCCTCTGTTCTTGTTTCCGGGCCTGTTAATCCCCTTTCTGCCACTCCCGTGCCCTGCTGCTTTGGGCATGCCTGTGTTCCCTCTCCTCACCTGGATCCCTGCAGCTGACTGCTCCTCTGTCCTGGTTCCTGGGCCTTTTAATCCCCTTTCTCCCACTCTCCTGCCCTGCTGCTTTGGGCATGCCTGGGTTCCCCCTTCTCACCTGGATCCCTGTGGCTGACCTACTATGACAGAAATAATGCTGGAGATTACATGACAGAATTTTGCAAGACCAGTGACTTGTTCATTGCAAATACCTTTTTTTCTAAAGCACATATGGTGGCTATACATGTGGACTTCAACAGATGGAGTACTCAGGAATCAAATTGGCTACATCTGTGGCAAGAGGCTATGGAGAAGATCAATATCTTCAGCCAAAACAAGACCAGGAACTGTCTGTGGAACAGACCATGAAGTGCTCACATGCAAGTACAAGTTGAAGGTGAAGCCAATTAAAACAAATGCACAAGAGCCAAAATATGACCTTGATTATATTACTCCTGAATTTACAGACCATCTAAAGAATAGATTTGATGAATTGAATACCAATGACCCAAAATCAGAAGAATTGTGAGATGATATCAAGAACATCCTCCACGAAGAAAGCAAGAGGTATTAAAAAGACAATAAAGGAAAAATAGACCAAAATGGTTGTCAGGAGAGACTGAAACTTGACAAAACTTTGATTGCTTGAAGGGAACATGACTTGAGACACTTTCTGATGAACATTAAAGACTTTAGTCTGTAATATGGACTATATCTCAAATAAATAAAATGAAAATTCCCACACCTGCACTAATAAGCAGCATCACAATAAATGGAGAAAAGTTTGAAGTTGTTAAAGATTTCATATTACTTGGTTCCACAATCAACACTAATGGAAACAATAGTTAAGACATCAGGTGACATATTACACTGGAGAAATCTGCTGTAAAAGACCTCTTTCAAGTGTGAAGAGCAAAGATGTTTCTTTGAGGATTAAGGTCCACCTAACCCAAGCCACCAGCCACTCCTCAGAAGGAAGATGGGGCAATCTACTCCTGTAATTATACTGTCTCAGAAACCCAAGAAAGGGTCGCTATGAGTGGGTCCAACTTGATGGCACATAACAACAACAACAATCCAAGCCATGATATTTTCAATCACCTCATATGGATGTGAGAGTTGGAGATGAATAAAGAAGACTGAAGAAGAGTTGATGCTTTTGAGTTGGGGTGTTGGAGAGGAGTACTGCAAGTACCATGGACTGCCTAAAGAATTAACAAATCTACCTGAAAGAAGTGCAGCAAAATGTTCCTTGGAAGCACCATTGGCCAGATATCTTCTTACCTACTTTGGTCATGTTGTCAGAAGGGACCATTCCCTGGGGAAGGAAATCATGCTTGGTAAAGTCAAGGGTCAACAAAAACAAGAAGGCCCTCAAAAAGATTGATTGACACAATGGCAGCAATGATAGGCTCAGGTATAGCAAGGACTGTGAGGCTGGGACAGGACCGGCAGTGTTTCATTCTGTTGTACATTGGGTTGCTGTATCTAGAGCCAATTCGATGGGACCTAATAGCAACTTGTAATTTTTGGTTTGCAATATTTTTCTTTCAGTGTTTTATATATATCATCCCTTTGCCTTCTCGCCTGCACGGTGTCTGCCTAGAAACGAGAGCTTAATCTTATTTGTTGCCCTTCGGAGGTAGCATTTCATTTTTCTCATGCTCCTTTCCAGATGTTTTCTTTGCCTTTTGTTTTGGTGAGTTTGGTTATGGTGTGTCTTGGTGATTTTCTTTGAGTTCTACCTTGTTTGAGTTTCACTGAACTTCTTGAAAGGATATATTATTGCCTTTCATCATATTTGGGGAGTTCTCTTTCAACATCTTTGACAATTTTCTCTGTGGTTTTTATCTGTCTCTTCCTGTTCTGGAATTATGATTACACATAGGCTTCTTGATGGTATCCCACATGAATCTTAGGCTTTGTTCATTATGTTTTGATTTTTTGTTTTACTGATTCCTTAACAAAGTCATATTGAAGTATTTGGATTCAGTCTCATTAATTCCATCTTCCATTGATTTGATTCCACTCCGTTGCCCATTTAATGTATTATCTATTTCTGAAATCTTCGTATTAATCTTCTGATTTCTGTTGGTTGTTTTTGTATCATTTCTATTTTTTGTTTATTTTGTCAATTTTTTTCTGGTATATTTTCCTAAATTGTTTTAGAATTTTCTCTATATTTTAATTTTGTCAGTGTTTTCCTTAATATGTCTCTCAGTATGTTGGATGTACCCTAATATGAATCTTTTAAATTCCTTATCAGGGAGTTTCAATGCTGCTTCTTCCTCAGGTATGTTTTCTGGGTTTGTATTCTGATCCCTTTTTTTCACTACTTTATCTTGCTTTTTTGTGTGATAGTCTATTGTCTCCATGACTTTGTGGTGGTGTTGTATTTGTGTTTAATTTGTGGTTTTATGTTGGTGTGAGTCACCCAGTATTTTTTTTTCCTTTATTTTGTTTTGATGTATTTGTGTGAGCATGGTACCATGTTCCTCTATTTGCTAGTTGTCCACATTTAGGCATTCACCACCTATCTCATGGTGGATGTGATGTAGAATGTGCATGCATGCACAAATTTCTGTCAGCTGTTTGTAAAAAGCAGTTGAGGGTGAGCTGAGCTGGTATTGGCTGCGATCTATCATTGTTCAGTTGGTGGAAAAGCAAATGGTGGCTCTCTTACTCAGTGGGTAGGGCTGCAAGAGGTGCAGGTAGAGTGGGGATGTGAACAGTTGCTATATCCCACACAGTTAGACAAAATAAATAAATAAATAAATAAATAAATAAATAAATAAATAAATAGAATAAAAAAAATTCAAATTACATAAACAAACAGGATCACAAAAGAAAAAGAGAAATGCAATAAATAAGAAGAAATTTTTTTTCAAAATATATTAAAAATATATATTTAAAAAAGGATAAAAGAAAGAAATGAGACCAAAAAAAGCCACAAAATCTTGGGAGGGCAGAATGAGAGCAAAGGTCAAGAGAAAAGGTTAGGGAAAACTGCAAAAGGAAAAAGAAGGGATGGGAAGAACTAAAAGAAAGAATAAAGAAAGAAACCAGAATAGGGAATATGAAAAAAAAAAAAAAGAAAGAAAAGAATAATATAAAAAGAATAATTTAAAACAAAAAACCATGGGGTACAGGGCATCGCGTCCACGCCCTGCCAGGGCACAGACCTGGATGGAACCCCTGAAGGTGAAGAAAGTGGGTGGATGTGGGAGATGGCCACCTTCCTGTTCACCAAGAAGGTGCTGGGCACAAGATTAACAAGGGCATTATCACACCTCTCTAGTTGTCGTCTCTAATTGTTGTCCACGCTGTCCTTGGCAGCTAAAGTGCACTCCCAGGTCACAGTTCAAGCAAGAACACCACCTGCACACATTTGAAATAGCTGTCTCAGCCACTTGGAAACCAAAATGGCTGTGCCCTTAGGACACAGGTCTACCTGTCCTCTTCCTTGCTGTTCTACCTTCTGGTTGTCAAACATCAATGTAGTCCTGCCCATGCAGCTTTGGTGAGCAGAGGTGATTCTCAGGTTCCTATCAGGAAATATTCAAAATGGCTATTCCCTCAGGACATCCAGTAGTCTGCAGTTCTGTTTGTCTCTTTACTCACTGTTTCATTTAGTTTCTTCTATTAGTTGATATTTAATCCAATTCTTTATTATTTCTTTCAAAGCTTAGGATTCCTGGATTGCCTTCTGGATTGCTTTTGATTTATTTCAACTTGTTTCTTGTAGCTTTGTTGCAGAGGGTGTGTGTAGCTTGTCTGCCTATTCCAACATCTTACCAGAATTCCCATGTTGATTAATTTTCACTGTGAGCTGTCACTTCATTTGAGTGTTTATTTTTAGGCATTCCTTCATTCTTTAATATTTGAGATATAGTTTGGTTCCTTAGAAATACTTTGTGGTTGTTCCTGTAAGCTTCCTTGGGCCAGGTCACATCTGGAACCAATTTAAACTCAAGTCAAACTATTAAAAAAAAAAAAAAAGCCAATATGATAGTGAGGATTCAAACAGCAATCCCATGCTGAAACTGATTTATGGTTACATTTTATCAGAAGAGATTTTTCTCCTGTAATTAAGCACAAAGGATGGCTCAAGCCAGGTCTTTTGCAGCCCCCTGATGGAGGTAGATAGAAGTGATAGTGGACAGAGAGGAATTGTCCTAGAGGGTTTCCAAGGCTGCAAATATTTATGGAAGCAGACTGCTCCATCTTTCTCTCCTGGAACAGTTTATCTTTACAGGGAGGATATAGCTTTTAGGATTTCAAATTTTGTCAGACATGGTCTTTGTCATCTTCCTTTGTGCACTGAAAGGTACTGAAAGAAATAATTAACTAGATTTTAAAAATACTTCAACTGGAAAATTAATTCCATTGCTCTACTTATCTGTGTATGTTCCTGATATGAATATTTCTTAGTCTTCTCTAGTCAGAGTCAAGGATGAATTCAAGTTTCATATTTTTTTTTTCTTTTCTGAATGTGTGATAGTTGTTAATGGTTCTTAGTATACTATATTGCTGACAATAAAACAAAGCATTCCACAGAAAGCCTACTTGAGATAATAATTGAATTCAGTAAATGTTCAGGGTACAAGATTAATGAACAAAAAAGCAGTTGTGTTCTGAAAGCAGTAATTAACAATCTTAAAAGGAAATTAAGGAAAAAAAATTCTATTTGCAATAGCTCTAATATAATGGAAAAAAGAAAAAAAAAAAAAA
>NW_006922067.1:788393-790124 GCF_000298275.1 Orycteropus afer afer
CAGCTCTCATACACATAAGAGGTGATTGGAAATATCATGGCTTGTGTCAGGAGCACCTTAGTCCTAAAGGAGACATCCTTGCTCCTCAACACTTGAAACAGTTCCTTTGCGGTTGACCTTCCCAGTGCTACACATCATCTAATGTCCTGACTGTTGCTTCCATTGGTATCAATTGTAGAACCCAGCAACGTGAATTCTTTGACAACAATAATCTTCTCTCCATTTATTGTGATGCTGCTCATTGGTCCCGTTGTGGGGATTTTTGTTTTCTTTATGTTGAGACGTAATCCACACTGCAGACTGTATTCTTCAACCTTCATCAGTAAGTGTCTCAAGTCATCCTCACTATATGCTGAGCAAAGTTGTATCATCTGCGTATCTCAGGTTGTTAATGATTCTTCCTCCAATCCTGATGCCACATTTTTCTTCATATAGTCCAGCTTCTCGGGTTATTTGCTCAGTATATAGATTGAATAAGTGTGGGGAAAGAATACAACCCTGACACACTCCCTTCTTGATTTTAAACCATGTAGTGGCCCCTTGCTCAGTTAGAACGACAGCCTCCTGGTCAAGGTACAGATTCCTCATGAGTACAATCAAGTGTTCAGGAATTCCCATTCTTCTCCAAGTTATCCATAATTTGTCATGATCTACAGAATCAAGTGCAAGAATCAAATGCCCTTGATTAGTCAATAAAACACAAGTAAATACCTTTCTGGTATTCTTTGTCTTGAGCCAAGATCTATCTGACAACAGCTATGATATCCCTTGTTCCATGTCCTCCTCTGAATCCAGCTTGCACCTCTGGAAGTTCTCTGTCAATATACTACTCCAAACGTTTTTGAATTATCTTCAGTAAGATCTTACTTAGGAGTTCTGGTAACATGGTGGCTGAGGCACTTGACTGCTAACCAGAAGGCTGGTGGTCCAAACCCACCAGCCACTCCTCGGAAGGAAGATGGGGCAATCTACTTTCGTAGTGATACTGCCTCAGAAACCCAAGGAGGGGTTGCTGTGAGTCGGGTCCTACTTGACGGCACATAACAACAACAACAACACAAGATCTTACTTATGTGCAATATTAATGATATTGTTCTATAATTTCCACATTCTGTGGGATCACCTTTCTCTGGAATGGGTACAAATATGGATCTCTTCCAATCAGTTGGCCAGGTAGCTGTCTTCCAAATCTCATGGCATAACCGAGTGAATGCCTCCAATGGGGCATCTGTTTGTCAAAATATCTCAATGGGTATTCTGTCAATTCCTGGAGCCTTGTTCTTTGCCAATTCTTTCATTGCAGCTTCGACTTCCTCCTTCAGTACCATTGGTTCTAGATCATATGCCACTTTCTGAAATAGATGAAGATTGACCAGTCCCTTTGGTACAGTGACTCTGTGTATTCCTGCCATCTTCTCTTGATGTTTCCTGCATCATTAAATATTTTGCCCATATAATTTCTCAATATTGCAGCTCGAGGCTTGAATTTTTTCTTCAATTCTTTCAGCTTGAGAAATGCCGAGCATGTTCTTCCCCTTTGGTTCTCAAACTCCAGGTCTTTGCACATTTCATTATAGTAATTGGCTTTGTCTGCTCAAGCTGCTCTTTGAAATCTTCTGTTCAGTTCTTTTATCTTGTCATTTCTTCCATTGGCTTTAGCTACTCTCCACTCAAGGGCAAGTTTCAGAGTCTCTTCTGGCATCCATTTTGGCCTTCTCTTCTTCTCTGATC
>NW_006922067.1:797482-830005 GCF_000298275.1 Orycteropus afer afer
AGCCGATCCTCAGATTCTTACGGGATTTCAAGAAGTTCAAACAGAGAAAATAATTTTTAAAAAGAAGAAAAAAATTGGAAGACATATTATCTAATTTGAAATTTACTAGAAAGCTACAATAATCAAAAAAGTGTAATAAATGTACAGGTTTAATCCACTGCCATCTAATTGTTCAGACTCATGGTGACCCCCATTGGGTTTCCAAGGCTGTATCATTATGGAAGTAGATTGCCTTATCTTCCTCCCACAAAGAAGTTGGTAGGTTTGAACCACTGTCCTTGTGGTCAGCAGGCAAATGCCTTACCCACTATGCAACCAGAGCTCTTTTTTGTACAGGTATGATAATAGTCATATAAACCAGTGGAATAGAATTGAAATTCCAGAAACAAACCCATATTTCTAAGGCCAGTTGATTTTTGACAAGTCCAATCAATGGGGGAAGAATATTCTCTTCAGCAAATGAAATGGAAACAATTTGATTTCTACATTACAAATGAAGTTGTATCCCTACCTTTCACCATGCACAAATTAACTTAAAGTGAATCAATGGCCTAAATATAAGAGCTAAAACCATAATATTTCTAGAAAAAAAATCAAACTATTTGCCATCAAATTGATTTTCACTCATGTTGATCTTATGTGTGTCTGAGTAGAACTACTCTCATCAGAGTGTTTCAGTGGCTGAATTTCTGGAAATATATCAGCAAGCCTGTTTTCTGAATGAACACTGGTAGACTAGAAACTCCAACTTTGTTCTGGTAGCTAAAGAAACCTCACGGCCCTCAAGTTGATTCCAACTCATAGCAAGCCCTCCTCGGGTTTCAGAGGCAGTATCTCTATGGAAGTAGATTGTCGTCTTCCTTCCAAAGAGTGGCTGGAGGATTTGAGCCACCAGCCTTCTGGTTAGCAGTCAAATGTCTTAGGCACTACACCACCAGAACTCCCCATCTAGTAAATTGTTTTGTTTGCACCACCCAGATACTCCTCTATAAAAAATATATGGGTAAATCTTTAAGACCTTATATATAGCAATAGATTCTTTGATATGACTTCAATAGCACAATCAACAACAAAATATAAATAAATTGGATTTCACAAAAATTAAAAATGCTTACGCATCAAAGGGCATTATCAAGAAAGTTAAAACAAAACTTTGAGAATGGAGAAAATATATCAACATAATATATCTAATAAATCTATATTACTCAAAATATAGAAATGGCAACAAAAAGTCAAACACTGCATTTACAATATGGACAAAGGACTTTCATAGATATTTCTCTGACCAATAAACATGTGAAAAGATGTCCACTGTTATTAATAATTGTTGCTGTTGTTGTTACGTGCCATCGAGTAGGACCCAACTCATAGCGGCCCTTCTTTCGGTTTCCGAGGCAGTATCACTATGGAAGTAGATTGCCTCATCTTCCTTCCGAGGAGTAGAGATATTCTTCTGTGGATCAGGATTCTGTTGTGCTGTCTACAACTGTCCGTGAGTGAACAATCCACCATTCGGCCTGGAGATCTTGGATTCGTCATTCGTTGGAGTCAACAGCTGGTGAACTCTGCCTGCCATCTCTGAGTTCCTCAGCTTCTGCACCTGCAAGAGTCAGGAAAAGTCTCCAGCTTGACTTGGAAAAGCCTCCAGCTTGACTTTTGATCCAAGAACTTTGGACTTGCCAGCTTCTATAAATGTGTGAGCCATTTTCCAGAGATAAATCTCTCTTTAGCTGGGAGTCAGAAAACCAAGATTCTGAGTATGGCCATGGCCATGTGACCTCATACAAGTATAAGCATTGTTGCCCTTTTCCTTGGGTGAGCATTAGGGAAATGCAAATCAAAACTACACTGGGATATAACTTCACTACTTTTAATATTGATTGTGCTTAAAAGAACAGAAAACAGCAAATATTGACCAGGATATGAAAAAAATTGGAACTCTCTTCTGTTTCTGGTAGGAATGCAAAATGGCACAGCCTCTGTGGAAAACAAGAGGGTTCTCAAGGACATAAACATAAAATTATCATATGATCCAGCAATTCCACTTTTGGGCATATACCCAAAAGACTTGAAAACAGAAATGCAAACATATTCATGTATGCAAATGTTCATTATAATGTGATTCAACATAAACAAAAGATGGAAACCATCTAATTGTCCATCTACAAATTAATGGATTAAAAAAAAATGTAGTGTACACATAAAATTGGAAATTATTCAGTCATTTGGAGTGAAATTCTAATACATTTTATAGCATGGATGAAATTTGAAAACATTATGTTCAGTCAAATAAACTAGACACTGAATGCAAATATTGGATGATTCTATTTACATGAACTATCTCAAACAGCAGATTCACAAAGGTAGAGAGTAGATTAGAGATTACCAGGGAGGGTGAAGAGAGAGTTGTTGCTTAATGGCTATTGAATTTCTTTTGGGCTGATGAAATGTTTTGGAAATAACTATTGGTGATGGTTGCATAACATTGTCAATGTAATTAATATTGAATTTTACACTTAAAAATGATTAACATGGCCAACTTTATGTTTTCTATATTTTACTACAAATAAATTTTCAAAATTAAAAATCTGTTGTGTTTCTTTCAAAACTTTTAAAACTTAAATTTTTATATGTTGCTTAAAAAAAAATAGGTAAACCTTCAAAGAACTTAAGTTTGGAGAAAAAAAAGGGGAACATCATTCAATTTTGACAACATAATTCATTGTTTATAGTCTTTAATTAAAATTATATTTGGTTTAAAACTTTAATAATTTTTCTCCCAAAGATCCACAAATATCAAAATTCTTATTTATAAACAGATACATTTTATTGTTGCTGAAATAAATAGGCTTCTACTGTAATCAATAGTTGAGGTATAAAACTATTTAATGATTTTATGATTTTATTTAATCATATATCTGTAAAACATTATTTCACTAGACAGCTGCAAAGACACTGAATATATAGAGGTTAATTATATTTATTTATATTCACTATGCACAACATATTATCTAATTTTATATGCAAATTGATGTGTGATAAAATAAATTACAGGTTAGATTAAAGATATAGGACAATAATGAGACCCTTATTACCATGCAACTTATAAATTGAATTTACATTGACAATGATAGTATTGATCTTTTGAACTAAAAAAAATGTGTAGAGGTACTTTTCAAGATCAGAGTAATGCTCTGCTTTTAAAAAAAGCACAGAAAAAAATTATGCATAAAGTTATTTTTTAAATGTTCAAAAGAAACTAGTATACTAAGGAGAGTAGTTTTTTTTAATTGCTAAAAATGTTCACATTTGCAAAATTGGCTTTAACACTTGCATAAAACTTACATGATACATTTAGGGTCCTAAGGGATGGTGTGAAATTCTAACAAAAAGCAGCATGTCTTCTGAATTAGAGATTGCCAGAAATAGCCAAGGGAAAAAAAAAAAAAACAAGTTTAGGTAAAATGCAATGTTTTTAATAGAGTAAGATTTATATTAAAGTAGAATATAATTAGACAAACTGAAAAGTTCTTATTTCTTATGTTTTAAGGAATTTCTTAATACCAAATGTGTATTGATGAATAAGTTATCTGAAAAGCTTTAAATCAAAATAATCTAGCAGAAAAAAATGAGCCCAGTAGTTGAAATTAGAAAAAACAGTTCAAATACTGACTTGGATATTTAACACATATGGAATATTGAACAAAATATTTAGTATTTAGCTTCAGTTACTTCATATACATAAATGGGAATGATAATGCTCTAAGTACTATTATATCAAAAATATATGGGGGTAGTGTAGTTAGTAAACAAATAGTATTGTATTGTGTCCATATATATTTGTGTTTCCTCATCAAATACACAGTCAAGAGTTACATGGACAAAATTCTAAACTGATATTTCTTACAATAAAATAAAAATATGGGATTAAAAAAACCTCTTTTGAAGAACAATGACAGGAGTATTTCTCCAAACTGTCTCCAATGTGTCCCACATATTGGGGAAAAATATAGGAAATATACCTGCATTCTAATAAACTGCTTAAGAGAGCCCTCAATATAACAACCTTGTAGGCACTAAACTTTTCTTTTGGAAAAGCACGTGGGGAATTTAGAAAATAAGAGTTGCATTTCTTAAAATTCAATAGCTAATTGAGATAACAATTCATGTGACAGTCCATCTTCTTGAATAAAAATATTTTTATTGGTATCTCAATATTAAACTTTGTGTTTTGGCTTAACTCACATGTTCATCTCTGTTGTAAGAAATTTCCATGTTAGCTTAATGCTTAGTCATGCACTCAGGTCATCCACAGGGGTTCTTACCCATGTCTACAAATTACAATCTCCTGGTAAGTTTTACAAATACAATTTCTCAGATTCCACACCTAGAAATTGTAATTTAATTGGGCTAGGGTATAGTCTGTGGATCAGAGATTTTAAGAACCCTCACATAATTCTAAATGGAGACAAAAAGTGAGAACCACTGATCTAGAGAATTATTTTGTCATAATTCAAGATACTTAGAACCTTAGAACCATGAAACCTATTATGTTTCACTCCGATGTTCCCACCATTGCTCTACCAATATTTTAGAACCAATTAGCCACTAACATGTAAGTACACCATGTGAGCTAGATCTATTTATATTTTAAAACAAAACTGTTTGAAAATGTCACATTCTCAAAACTCATTATATAATTATGGTCACTCATTTGCTCTTTCTAAAAACACAAATAATTAAACAAATTATAATTTTATTACTTTATTTATGTGTGCACTAAAACTACTTCACATGGAATTCAGTAGAGTGTTGGGTGAGGCATGTCCCAATGGAGGCTTTCTAGTGGTTCATTATTATTAGGTGATTCTGTTAAAGTAAGTGTAACATACACTCATTATATAACACTTCCCATGAAAGAACTGCAAGAGCCCCCAAATTAGCGTGCTGCTAAGGTATTGTTTTAATGATGGCAATTATCACTGATGGTAATGTGACTGCTTCCCAGCAGCTAAAGTAAACAGTCTTACTTTGAAGAGTGTTAAGACAGAGCATAATGATTCATATTAATGAAATAGCCTTATAATCTTGTCAGATGAACTGTAACACCTTGCGGGACTATTAGAAACTGTGTTAACTTGTTTTATTCCTATTTACTTAACGAGTTTTAATTTATGTCATGTAAATTTCCCACACTGATTTAGGATGAGGTCAACTCTGGATATTCCCACTGTTCTAATAGATGTCTTGAGATTCTGAGCTCTGAATCTGTCCACAAAATACTCTCTACGCACCCAATGCACACAGACACACAGACACACACACACACACACACACACACAGATCACAAAGAAAGGAAAGCAATTGTAGCAATAAAACTGCCAAAATCCAACAAAAACCTAGTTTCAGACAAAATAATGAGCCACAAATAGAAATATTTCATGTAAATAAAGGTTTAATAAGCATGGTTTTCTATGAGAGAGAGGAGAGAGAGGCTCAGATGTTCATGAACATGGTTATTAGAGCTAATGTCCTCCATGTTGTCCTTTTAGCCATAGCAGTTGGGACCATATGAAACAAAAGGAAGTATCTATTTTCATTTTCATAGGTTTTTAACAGAGGTGGGAAAGACCAGGATTATGTTTCCCTAGGGATTTTTGGGATATACTATCATGTATTGGGGTTGGTTTAGTATAGCATTCTATGATCACATTTCTACATTTAAGAATAAGTAAAGCCACTTCCAGCAATCTATATCCCCAAGTGTAAATGTTGTACATTTAAATTGTTACATAATGGGTTTTGATGTAATCTTTTAAAGTACTTTTTTTTTTTTTTCTTTTAAGGATGAATGCACAGCAATTTACATTTCTGGAAACAAAATGAAATGCACATGGATTTCAAAAGAATTTGTCAAATTAACTTCATGTTTTCAAATATTGAGTTACATTTTATATTATTTTTTAATATTACAAACTCATTCATCCAGCCTTAAAATGTTAATTTGAATTCACTTAGAAAAGTCCCTTTGGGTAATGTTAATTGATAGGGATTTTCTTTCATAGATGTAAAAGATACATTTATTCATTTACTCAAAACATATTTACTGAGTTGCTTTGATATTCTAAACTCTAAGGTCCCTGGGTGGAACAGTTTGTGCTCAACTACTAACCCAAAATTTGGTAGTTCAAATCCACTGAGTGATGTGCAGAATCTATTTCCAAAAGGTGACAGTCTTGAAAATTGTATGAATAGTGTACACTGTATAAATCCATACTTTGGGTCACCTGAGTCAAACTGACCCAACAACAACTTTTTTTCTTTTTAAGGATATAGCAGTAAACAATGCAGACACATTTGATGTCCTCTTGGAGGTTGCCTTCTTCTGATCTACTAGTAGCAATTTTTTCAGAAACTCCTGAGGATAGAATAATTTTTAATGAACTCATTATAATTTTGCCATTATATCCTCCTGAAAATTCTGACATCACTAATATAACTGACAAGTATTAACACTAACTCTTAAATATAAACAATAATTTATTTAATGTGTTTACTTTAAAATTATTATAAAACACAAGAAAATGTATAACTTCTGTTTTACAATTTAGAGGTAGAGTGGAGCTGATTTAAAATAAAATATAGTGTCCAACTTATAATGAAATAAAATTAAAATTATTCCCATCCTGCTACATTGCATATCATGACCTGCAAAATATCAAGATCTCAGACTGCTGTATCGATGTTTTTCTTTTCTTGTCTTTTCTTCTATTTTTTTTAAAGAAAGTTAATTTATGGTGCTGTCTAATCGATTGAAAAATGAAGGAAACATTACCTGGTTATGATTTTTTTTTTAAAAGTGCATCATTTGATTTTTTTTTTTTTTTTAGTTTAAAATATAAAAGTAAATATTAACCATGCTTATTTGGGACACACTACATATTTCAATAAAGATATAGCAAGTTTGGTTGTATTTTTGGTAGTTTATTTTCCTACTCTTCCAAAACCAAAAGACCAAACTCACTGTTGTCCAGTTGATTCTAATTGTAGCAATTCCAATTAGATTTCCAAGGTTGTAAATCTTGATAGAGGTAGACTGCTTTATCTTTCTTCCAAGGAGTGGCTGGTGGGTTTGAACCATTTTTTTAGCAGCCAAATGCCTTAACCACTATACCACCACAGCCCCTTTCCTTACCTTTCACCTATTATAATTATTTAAATTACTTTAGGCTTTTGAGTTTATGACTCCTGTTTTTCAGCATCAATATGGAAATGTTACACAAAAGAAAGGAGGTCACAAGAGCATGGGACAAAGCTTTCTCTCTCATTACACAAGGATGATAGTTTCTTAGCTACTCAGACCTACATTGACTTTGAAGGGAGCAGCGTGATTCCAATAGACAGATAAAACCTGGGGTATTACTAATGAGAGTATGATTACCAGAGAACCTTCCTTTTCTAGGGCTGCTCTAACAATTTAGCAAAAACAGTGACTGAAAACAACAGAAATTCACTCTTCCACACTGTGGGAGGTCAGAAGTCAGAATTCAAGTGTCCAAATGGTGAATGATGCTCTCTCTGAAGGCTCTAGTGAAAAATCTTTCTTGTCTCTTTCAATTCTAGTGATCCTTGGCACACCACAATTGTGATATGCAACAATGTATGTTGGGTGTTGTTTCAATTTTATTAATTTCATTATAAATTGGGGACTATATTAAATCAGCTCTAATCTAGCTGTATATTATAAAAGATAATTTGTAAACTGTATTTTATTTTATAGTTATTTCTGTCTCAGTCTCTGCTATTCCTGTCTCAGTCTTCACATGGCCATCTTTGTGTTTCCGTGTGCCTGTGTCTCTTCTTTTCTTCTTACAAGTACACCAGTCATATTGGCTTAGGGTCCACCCTACTCCAGTGTCACCTCATGCTATCTATTTACATCTGTAAAGACCCTATCTCCAAATAAGGTCACATTAACCTTATCACCAAATATACAACAAAACACAACCATTGCTGTAGAGTCAGATCCGACTCATAGAAACCCCTCCTTGGGTTTCCCAGGCAGTATCACTACCAAAGTAAATTGCCCCACCTTCCTTTCCGGTAGTGTATATCAAGGGTTGTTGTTTTTGTTGTTGTTATGTGCCATCCAGTAGGCCGGACTCATAGCAACTCCTCCTTGCGTTTCCGAGGCGGTATAACTACGGAAGTAGATTGCCCAACCTTCCTTCCAAGGAGTGGCTGGTGGGTTTGAACCACCTGCATATCAAGGGTTAGGACTTCAATATATCTTTTGGGGAGACAACACTTCTGAGGTTGACACCTCCAGTAACTGGCAGAAACTCTTGGGAATTAGCAAGAGCAACCCAGTTGAGTCACTCGCCAAGCCACTCTGATTTGAGGTCGATAAACATATTTTGCAACCAAGTGATCTTAGTCTCCTGACCTCTTAAAGTTCATGCAAAAACTTTGTACTCGGACCACAATGATCTTGTAGACATATATGAGTATCTCATAGTGATACTCATAGACATTATTGTTGTTGTTGTTATGTGCTCTTGAGTTGGACCTGATTCATAGCGACCTCCCCTTGCATTTCTGAGGTGGTATCACAATGCAAATAGATTGCCCAACCCTCCTTCCAAGGAGTGGCTGGTGGGTTTGAACCACCAGCCTTCCAGTTAGCAGTCAAGTGCCTTAGGAACTAATTACATGATATTCATATTTAATATTAATGAGTAATAATGTCTTATTACTCATTAATATTAAATATGAATACTATGTAATTTTAAAATAATTTATTTCCATGTGGATTATAAAATCATGAAAGGTAAACATCTTATATTCCTAAAATATTCTCACAATGCCTATCACAGAGTTATTCATATATTACTAATTATAATTATATGTCTTGCATCTGCTGTGACCGTCTAAATTGTTAGTTATTTTCTTTCTTGTATGCCCCTTCCATAGGGTCTGGAGTTGGGATAATCATATTCCCCTCTAATTATCTCTAGATAATTAGACACAAGATAAACCAATGTACCCTCTTCCCCAAACCCCAGCTCCTTTGAAGTCCGTGCCAACAGTCATGCCACACACTGTTCTTCTCTGACATATATATATATGTTGTTGTTTTGTTGTTTGCCGTCGAGTCGGCCCCAACTCATAGCGACCCCTCCTTGGGTTTCCGAGGCAGTATCACTACGGAAGTAGGATTGCCCAACCTTCCTTCCGAGGAGGGGCTGGTGGATTTGAACCACCAGCCTTGTGGTGAGCAGTCAAGTGCCTTATATATATATATACATATATATATATATATCATCATTTCAGTTTATCTCATTCTGTGAAGATCTGGTCATCTAGTTCACTGTCTTTGCCTCCCACACTACTCTTATCCCAATTTTCAGTGATTTCCACATCCATATGAACTGTAATTTCACTATCTACCCATACTCACAGTTCATTGACAATTCTCCACCAATGTTCTTCTGGTCTATCTTAGCTCAGCCTTCTAGATTTTGAAAATTGCCTGTAAGTACTTAACACCACTTCCTCAGTGATTACTACATTAATTTCATCACCAATCAATCCACTGATAAGTCCATATTTTCATTGTTCCCTATGGTCTCACATCTGTCTCACTACATATCTGACTTAAATCAATGTCCATTCATTATAATCTCTCTTCCTTGTGCATAAAATCTCAACATTTTTGTGACTTTTTTTGTTGTAATTGCATGCAAAACTGTCTACTGTTAAGACCAGCATCTGCCTACTCTATGCCATAATCATATAAGTGAAACTAAAGGGGAAAAGCTTATAACTAGGTTGCATGTTCTAATTTTTACTTCCTGACCACTAAGCTCAAAGAAGCCCTTAGAGCTGTCTGCCAATCCTACTTTATTTTCTTGCTCCAGTCACTCTCCCACTGTTCTGGATAACTATTCCAATTATTCTTCTCTCTATTAAACTGCAGCATTTTCTTCCATGTGTTATTTCTTATTTCACTGTCAAAGTAGAAGAAATTGAAAGAAAACAACTGCATGCCCTCATAATCAAACTTAACAACTTTCACATACCTGTCCTCTTTCTACAACATATGAGCTATACTCTCCTATCTAAGTCTTAGCCCTCTGATTGTGCATTGTACCTCGTTTTCCCTTCTCTATGAAGAACCCTGATGGCACAATGGTTAAGAACTCACCTGCTAACTGAAAGGGTGGCAATTTGAACCCAATCAGATGTTTTGTGGGAGAAAAATCTGGCAATCTTCTCCCATAAAAATTACAGCCTAGAAAACTCAATGGTACGATTCAACTCTGCCACATGCCAATGCTGAGTTGGAATCAATTCCATGGCATCTAATCACAACAACATGAAGTAGACTGTGTCAATAACGTCCCCATTGCACTTCTGCATCGACAATATTTTTCTTTTTACTTGGTCATTCTCATTTGTGTATAAACATAATACAGTTCGCCCTAGGTTATAAACAGAATGCACTTCTTCCAGGATATATCTGTTGGCTCTTTTAGCATTCAATGGTGCTATCAGAAAAAGAGAACTTCCAGAAACACAAGCTGAATTCAGAAGAGGATGTGGAATGAGGGATATCATTGCTGACATCAGATGGAGCTTGGCTCAAAGCAAATAATGCCAGAAAGATTTTTACTTGTGTTTTATTGGCTATACAATATCATTCAATTGTGTGAATCATAACAAATTATGGATAACATTGAGAAGAATGGAAATTCCAGAACACATAATTGTACTTATGAGGAACTTGTACATAGACCAGAAGGCTGTTGTTTGAATAGAACAAGGGGTTACTGCAGGGTTTAAAATCAAGAAGGGAGTGAAGGGAGTGTGTCAGGGTTGTATCCTTTCACCATACTTATTCAATCTGTGTGCTGAGTAAATAATCCAAGAAGCTGAACTATATAAAGAAGGATGTGGCATCAGGATTGGAGGAAGAATCATTAATAACATTAATAACCTGCTATATGTAGATGAAACAAGTTTGCTTGCTGAAAATGAGGATGACTTGAAGCATTTACTGATGAAGATTTAAGACTAAAGTCTGCAGTATGGATTACACATCAACATAAAGAAAACAAAAGTCCTCAAAAATGGACCGATAAGCAGCATCAAAATAGAAGGAGAAAAGTTTGAAATTGTCGAAGACTTCATATTACTTGATTGTAAAATCAAGACAAATGGAAGAAGGAGTCAAGACATCAGAGGATGTATTGGTGTGGTGTAATAATTTCCATAGTGTGGCTTTTCTAGTGATAGGTCTTTATAAACTCCATGGTGGTATTTGCCATGAACAACTGAGTAGATCCTGATTGTTAAAGTTATCCAGGGTATTTCTGTTAGGAGCAGCACAAAGTAATTTTCTGGGAAGTTCACACTCTCTTTCAGGTGTATAGAATTCTGATATTGGGATTAGTTAGTTTGTCACTCTCACTCACTCCTGGTGAGTCAGATCCAATTCATAGCAACACCTCCTTGGGTCTGAGGCAGTATCACTACAGAAGTAGATTGCCCAACCTTCCTTCTGAGGAGTGGCTTGTGGGTTTCAACCACTATCCTTCTGGTTAACAGTCAAATGCCTTATGCACTATGCCACCAAGAGCTCCCTTTCTGTCAGGCTCAAAAGGAGCACTCCTAGAGGCAGAAAAAAATCTCTCACTGACAGCTGGGAGGCACACATTGCTGAGAGAGAGATGTAAGAGACACACACTGCTGAGTGAGACACCGAGAGACATGCACTGCTGGGAGAGAAACTGTGTCGGCCGAGAGATGGCAGGCTGAGAGAACTTGAATTGTATCCTGTTGCTTCCATAATAAACCCCACAATATGTGAGTTCTGTGTGGCCACTCCAGTGAATTACTGAACACAGCAGAGAGGTGTTGGGTGCTGTGAGAGGAGGTTGATGTCAGGGTTGGTGAAAGGGTTAGAGAGAGGCAGCATGTCTGGCTTCACAGAGATAGGCCTTGGGCTACTGAGGGTGATTCTGTCCTCCTCTTGTGGAGTTAGAGGAGGTCAGATGATGGTGTCTCCCTGCCCCTTTAGCTATTGCATTGGGCAAATCTGCTGCAAAAGACCTCTTTCAAGTGCTGAAGGACAAAGATATCTCATTGAAGACTAAGGTGTGCCTACCCCAAGCCATGGTATTTTTAATTGCCTCATATGCATGTGAAAGCTGGACAATGAGTAAGAAAGATCTAAGAGTTGATGCTTTAGAGTTGAGGCATTGGCAAAAAATACTGATAGCACCATGGAATGCTAAAAGAGCTAACAAATAAATCCTGGAAGAAGTGCAGCCGGAATGCTCCTTCGAAGTGGTAATGGCCAGACTTTGTCTCACCTACTTTGGTCAAGTTGTAAGAAGGAACCATTCTCTGGATAAGGATATCGTGCTTGGTAACGTGGAGGGTCAGTGAAAGAGCGGTAGGTCCTCAGCAAGTTTGATTGACATTGTGGCTACAAAGATGGGCTCAGGTATAGCAGGGAGCATAAAGCTGACAGAGGACTGGGCAGTGTTTCATTTTGTTGTACGTAGGCCA
This sequence comes from Orycteropus afer afer, assembly GCF_000298275.1. NCBI lineage: Eukaryota > Metazoa > Chordata > Mammalia > Tubulidentata > Orycteropodidae > Orycteropus > Orycteropus afer. The sequence continues at coordinate 810,059 of NW_006922067.1, forward strand.
CTGTGAGTTGGAGATGATTCAACAGCATCTAACAATAGCTTACAAAGAAAATAAAACAACAAAATGAAACTTCCATGGCCCCATATCTCTATGCATTGCTCAATTTTTTTACTCTTGCTTTCAGCAAAACTCCTTGAAAGCTTATCTGCATTCACTTTCTCCACTAGTTGTTTGTTCAGTCTCTCTCTCTAACACACTGTAGTCTAGCTTTATTTCTTCCAAAGAAAGTTCACAGGTGACAGTTACCTCCACTAATCCAAATCCAGTGGTTAATTTTCAGTTCATATCTAAGTTGACTTAGCTGAATTACTTCATGCAATGTATATCACTATAAACCTTTAAGAAAAATTTATTTGTATAAATCATGACAACACTTTTCTTTCCTTCAAACACAGCATAATTTGCTCCTCAGTCCCTCAGTCTTCTTTGCTTTATTAGCCTAGTGGCTAAGACACTTGCCTGCTAACCAGACGGCTGGCGGTTCAAACCCACCAGCCACTCCTCGGAAGGAAGGTTGGGCAATCCTACTTCCGTAGTGATACTGCCTTGGAAACCCAAGGAGGGGTCGCTATGAGTCGGGTTTGACTCGACGGCAAACAACAACAACAACAATTGAATTAAGCCTGACTTAGAGTAACTTCATTTGCAACAGACAAAAAGTCCTGTAACCCTTTTCAAGTTGTTGGCATGTTTAAGACCATTGTTACAACTATTGTATAGTTTTTTGTTTTTTTTGTTTATTTTTTGCAATTTAGGGGCTCATCTTCCAGTACTATATCAGACAATATTCTGTTGTGATCCATTCTGTTTCCATTGGCTAATTTTCAGAAGCAAATTGTCAGGCCATTCTTCCTTGTCTTACTTTTACTCTGAAACCTGTATACCATTGTTGACCCTGCAAGTATTTGAAATACCAGTGATATCTTTCAGCATCAGAGCAAAATACAAGCCACCAGAATATAACAAAACAGACAGGGGAGTAGTGACTACTTTGCTTTTCCCTCTGTATTTTATGGACCTCAAATTTCTGAAGTGTCAATAAATTCAGACTTTACACTTTTGTCTGTTATTTCTATACTCACTTTCTAAATTATTTCAGGCAGTCCCAGGTCTATAAATGTCATCTGTATATTGATGGCGCTGTTATATTTGTTATCTTCCCATTTCTTTTTCTGTGCCTGGCCAGTCATAAATTCTTAGTAAATATTTTTTGAATGAATATAAAGCTGTGTTAGACCTAAAATATCAAATACTTTTATGCAGAGAGTGATTGAGATTGTTAGTGGCAGAGCCAGAGCAAGTCATCATGACTTTTAATCTTATGAAGATCAACATTAAGAAGCCCTTCTTTAATCCAATTTTTAATGTATTATTTTTCTTTGCAAAAAATAGCAACTCTCAGAAGATTGATGCCCTTAAGCTTTAATATCAGTCATAAAACATTCCATTTACAGACAATATAGCACTAAAAATATTAAATCTCTTTTTAATTTTGAAAATGGATTGTATGAATTTCAATGTAAGGATATCTGGCAATTTTGTTTTTGTAAGAAATGAGATTAATAGAGACAAATATATATCAAAAACACAAGCACAGCCACTCTCATGGAGTCGAATCCTATTCATAGCAACCCCTCCTTGGGTTTCCATTATGGAAGTAGATTGTCCAGCTTTCTTTCTGAGGAGTGATTGGAGGCTTTGAACAGCCAGCCTTCTGGTTAGCAGTCAAATGCCTTAAGCACTACGCATTTTGGATGTATTTTAAAAATACTTTTACAGTAATGTTTTAATTTTAGCTTTGAACTAATACATAACTCGTCTCAAATTAGTACTTGTGTAATTTGGGGAAATTATTAAACCTCACAGTATCTCATTTTCTTCATTTGTAAAATCTAAAACAAATATTAATTGTAGGAACTTTTTGAATGAATTATGAATGTTTAATGTGAATTAAATGTATTATTACCTGAAAAATTATTTACAATGGTATCTGAGATATAAAAGGTGTTTCAGAAATTGATTATCATCAAGGCCTTAATATGTAAACAGTTATTTCTTGTTTACATTAAATTGGATTTAATTTACTGAGTATATATCAGAATGTACGTGTTAGCATGTCTTTGTTACCTAGTGCTGCTATAGCATAAATGCCAAAAGCTTTAAACAAGAATATATCATCTCACAGCTTTGGATTATAAAAGTTCAAATCAAGGTCTAGAGAAGGAAACTTCCTTGTTGGTAGTTCTAAACATTATTTGGTTTGTGGAAAGATCTTCTCATGGTATCTCTTCCTTGCCTAGATATCTGTGTCTATTCTGCTCAATTTACATGACACCATTAGGAATAAATTAGGTTTAGGACCCACCCTATGCTTATAAAAGAATATCTTCAGAATAAAAAAAAAACCCTATGTAAATACAGGATGATATTTACAGACACAGAGTCTAGGACTACAACATAACTTTTTTAGGGCCAGAGTTCATTCCACAGCAAAATGCATTAAGGTGAGTAGAATGTCTCTAAGTAGCTGGACTAATTCTAGAATATGTGGTTACTGATTGCTTTTCAGTGTTCATTTCTTTACCAGTGGGTTATTAACTTAATATCTCTCTCTCTCTCTCTCTCTCTCTCTCTCTCTCTCTGTGTGTGTGTGTGTGTATATATATATATATATATATGTTGTTGTTATTGTTATGTGCCATGCTGTTGAGTTGGACCAACTCAAAGCGACCTCTCCTTGGGTTTGCTGGTGGGTTTGAACTGTCAGCCTTCTGGTTAGCCTTAGCCACTATGCTACCAGAGCTCATATATATGTATATATATATACATTCTACCAAACCAAAAACCAAATTCACCACCATCAAGTTGACTCCAACTCAGCCACCCTTCCATGGGTTTCTGAGGTGCTATCTCTATGGAAGTAGATTGCCCAATCTTTCTTCTAAGGAGGGGCTGGTGGGTTTGAACTTCCAGACTTATGGTTAGCAGTCAAATGCCTTAGGCATTAGTCATAAAAATCACTTTGTCTTCAATATTGTATTCTTGAATTTCTTCCTGTTTTATAGAAATGCTAGTGTGTAAGGAAGAATAATACATGAAAAGCATAATTATTTTATTGTTTTCCAAATCTTTCTGTTTCAAAAAAGACTGCCTCCCTTTATTCATTGCCATAGCATGTTTATGCAAATGTAAGGACATATCTACAACTTCTTTAACCATAAAAATCTGTTTTCATTTTAAACACTAAAATATTTGCTTATATTCAGAAGAATATTTGCCTTTGGACCTTATGTTCACTTTACTGGCATTTTTCAAATTTAGCCTTATTGATTTAATTAACTCTCTGTGAAATGTGCTTTCTCATGCTTGCAGCATTTTTTCATGCTTGTTACAACTGTTTTAAACTAACTTAAAACTTGAACTGTTATAGATGCATCAATTACTAAGAATTTTTGTACAATTTACGGTGCTTCTAGACAATTACTTATGTTAGAAAATATAAAATTTGTTTGTTAGTGTATATTTACTCAGAAAAGCATTGTATCATGTTTAAGTGTGTCTTGAATAGAATTTAGAAAATAATGAGTTATCCTGAAAAGTATTCCAGGTGGTGAAGAAAGTGGAGATAGGAACACTAGTTAAGTCAGTCAGAAAATGCAATGATGATGCTAGCATATTTGTCTGAATTTTAAGACCATATTGGTGGAGCACAAGTGAGAACAAAGCTGAACAATGAAAGGATAATTCTCTTCTTTAGAGTCTGAAGAGAAAATAATTGCATCCTCTCCCAATTTCTCCAATCAAGAAAACAAGCAAGTGTCCTTATGATTGTAATTCCATAAATACTACATCTTAGATGATAATCACTTAGGGCTGCATAAATAATTACATAAGATTAAAATAAATAAAAAGAATTAGTGAATGTAGATAAAATTTAATGAGTTTAATTATTATATATTTATTTCTAGTTCAATATTACAGTTTCTATTAGTTAATGGAAATTTGCCTTCTTTTTTTATTATGGTAACTTATAGTAATATATTTAGTTAAAATGTGTATTCTATTACTTCATTCATTTCCTGCAATTTGTATTCCCATGCAAAGAGTTCAGATAGACAGTTTAATTTAAATGAGAGTTTAGAAATTAGAAACTAGGCAAAATTGCCAAATAACTTGTATTAGGCACACTTTTAAAGCAATTATAAAAGAAAAAAAAAACTCAATTCATCAAGCTCTGTCAACAACTTCCCCTTACATATTCCACAAGACAATTGAAAACCTATGAGACTTGTAAAATGATTATCATAATGTTTATGTCTTCCATATTTTAATGGAATTTTTCCTTGTCACATGAGCACTCCTAAAACAAATTCAAATAGTTTCAGTCCATAATTCATAACAATTATTTTGCTTTATTTGTAGCATTCTTTAAAATATTTAATCAAGACCTCTAAGCATGATGATATATTCAAACTTAACTTCCAAACATTACACTCTTAGTAGTTTACTTTGCTTGAAATAAGCGTTAAAATTACTGTCTAGTGTAGTGAAAATTCCTTTCTGAATAACCAATAATTAATGGGAAAGGAATGATTAAAGTAATGTTTCCTATAGGCCTGATATTTAATATATATAAACTTATGTGTATACATATTGTCTTAGTTATTACTGCTACTGTAAAAGATATACCACAAGTAGATTACACAAGTAGATTATTTTAATTAACAGATATTTATTTTCTTACTCATTCAGGGGTTGGAGGTCTGGATTCTCTTCTTTCTTGATGGTAGTAAGTCCCTCTGTGCTCTCCTCTCTCCTTTTACCTCTTTAATGATAAAACATGTTGCAGATCAAGGCCAGGGAAACTGTCTTTACATAGGATAAGGGCTATGATGGGATCAAGGTGTTCCATCTCACCCTAATTATTTTATATTTGGTTGGCTTACCTCAGATCATAACATGAGAGATCATTACATAATGGCCACATTAAATGATTAAATGACAACAAAACCACTGAGATTCAGCTCATCTGACTCAAATTTTGGGGGAACACAATTCAATCCATGACCTGCACACATAGGTAGACAAATAGATATACATATATAGAGAGATATAATCACTGAGCAAAACTATTCAATTCATGGACATTGGTTTCAACTTGTAGATACTATTTTCTTTTAGAAAAGGTGGAAATTTCAGTATGTAAATTATATCATTGATACCAAGAACAACAACAACAACATAAAAAAAAAATGACCACATTTCCCTAAATCTATTTTTTAATGCCATAAAAAATGTGTAGGATGGCATACCATAGGAAAGGAAAGGAAAAACAGAATAAGAAAAGGTAAGGGAAAATCTTGAAGAAGTAGGTCAATGGTTAAGGGAGGGAGATAATATGGATATAGATGTTTTTAAGAGCCTCAAAGGTGATATTTTAATACATGATTCACTTTCTCCTTTACCATTATCAATTTTTTTTTTCTTTTTTATTGTCCTGACCTCTCCCTTACTGTATATTACTTTTCCCTTCACTCAAATTAATATTTGTCTACCCTCTAGTTAGTGACTTACTGTCCCTTCCCTCACATCCTTGATAACTTCCAAGAAGGTTTCTTTCTGTGTATGAAACTTTTCTTGACTTTTTACAGTAGAGGTCTTATATAATTGTCCTTTTCTGATGGACTAATTTCATTCAGCATACTTTCCTTTAAGTTCATCTGTGTTATAAGATGTTTTGCAGATTCATCATTATTCTTTAATGTTGCCATTGGATGTATGTACCATAGTTTTTTTTTACTTGTTCATCATTGATAGGCACTTAGGTTTATTCTACATTGTTGTTATTTTGAATAATGCTGCAATGATCATAGTTGTACATATATCTGCTTATGACATGGCTCTTATTTTTCTAGGATATAGCCCTAGTAGTGTGGTTGCTGGGTCATATAGTATTTTTATTTCCAATTATTTAAGGAAGTAGCATGCCATGTTTCACAATGGTTCCACCAATTTACAGCCCCACCAGCAGTGTATAAGGATACCAATCTCTCCACACATTTGCCAGCATTTGTTGTTTTTGGTTTTTTGAAATTTGCTGTTAATGCTGGGATGAGATTATATCTCATTGTTTTTCCAATTTGCATTTCTCTAATGACTAATGATTGGGAGTTCTGGTGGTGTAGTGTCCCAGAAGGATTAATGATTGTGAACATTTATTCACATGTTTTGGCCACCTGAATGCCTTTTTTGATGATATGTCTATTCATGCCTTCTACCAATTTTTTAAATTTTATTGTTTGTTTTTTTGTTATTGATATGTTGATGTGTTAGAGGGCTTAATAAATGGCATAAATACACTATTAAATATATTTCACAATGCACAAATAGCCAAAGACAACTGTGACAACTATGACCTCCTAAAACAAACATCTACATGCATCAAAAGACTTCAACCAAAGAGTAAAAAGAGAACCTACAGAATGGGGGAAAAATCTTTTGCAAAAATATATTGGACAGGGGTCTACAAATTTAATTTTCAAATTGTAAACCATGAAATATCCCTTTGTTCAGTTTGAATGAACTTTGTTCTGTTTGAATGACTCTTTACCTATATGCAGGTTCCACATTGAATACAATTAAGTGTTCTAGAATTCCAAGTTTTCTCAATGTTATCCATAATTTCTTATGATCCACACTTTAGAATGTCTTTACACAGTCTATAAAACACAGATAAACATCTTTCTGTCATTCTTTGTTTTTGGCAAGATCCATCTAATATCCGCAATGACATTTTTCATTCCCCATCCTCTTCTGAATCAAACTTTAACTTTTGGTGTCTTTCTTGATGTACGCCTGCTCTTAGAAGCAAAAATGGAGAGACTGTCTCACTTAATTTGGACACGTCATTAAGAGGGCACAGCCATCAGGAGAACAGGGACTAGAGAAGGATATCCCACTTGCTAAAACAGAGGATCAGTAGAAAAGAGGAATCCAATGAAATGGATTGACACAATTGCTGCAACAATGAGCTCAAATATAGAATGATTGTGAGGATGGCACTGATTTAGCAATGTTTCATTCTGTGATATATAAGGTCGCTTGCTACAAGTCAGACTTCCTTCAAGGGAGCCTAAGGACAAGTTTCTCTCTCTCTTTCTATTTCTCTAACACATGAAGCATGCCTTTGTTCAATTCTTTTTGTTTGGAGAAAACGACTGGAGGAATGAACTCTTCTAGAAACAAAAAATTTATGGATAATGAATGTATGTATTATTGGATCATTGAGTAAACAAAACAAAACAGTGCTATGAGCTTTTCTGATCTATAGTTAAAAATAATAGCAATTTCATGGACAGAGTCCTTTTTTACCTGTAAGAAATTGATATTATAAACGAAGAATTCGATAATCTCAGTTTTGAGTGTTCAATGTTCCCTTGAAGAGGATGCTTAAGATAAAAAAGCAATGTTAGTTTTTCACCTCTTTTCACTGAGCAGTGAAAATTCACAAAAGTGCTTTTATGAATTTTGAAAGTATATCTAGGTGTATGATTTTGAAAGTATTTGGACTTTCAAATTTTGCTTCAAACTGCATTTTCCCTTTATGTCAGAAAGCCTCTGAGACACAAGTGGTTAAATGAAGAATAATTAGAAGCATAGTGAGATTGAGTAAGCATAATGGAAGTATAGAATGATGGGTAGACACTTTTAGTTAATAAATATTTTATTATATTTACTTATACACACATATATTCCCATCCATACTTCGAATACATTTAAAATACCTAAATTCCCTTTAAAATGTATGTTCAAATTATTAATCTTATTTACATGTTATAATCTTTTACTCTATACCATGTTCTATAATGTATCTGAGAATTTTGTTTCTCCATAATGCTAAATAGTTCATCAGTCTTATGAGAACTATCTATATTTCAACCTCTGGGCCTGAAAACTTGCAATTACCTATTCTTCATATAAGAAAACACCATTATTTTAATTATTTATACATGAAACTGATTAAGAAAATAATTTATTTTACAACAGTATTTGAATTAAATTTTATTTTTATAGCCTAATATAAAGTAGGGAGCTCTGGTAGCACAGTGTCTAAGGTACTTGACTGCTAATCAGAAGGCTGGTGGTTCAAACCCACCAGCCACTCCTCGGAAGGAAGATGGGCAATCTACTTCCATAGTGATACTGCCTCAGAAACTCAAGGAGGGATCGCTATGGGTCAGGTCTGACTCGATGGCACATAGCAACAACAATAACAACAATATTAAGTAGTGATTCTCGTATCTTGATCATACTTATGACAATTGTTATGGCTTTCTAATATGTAAAAACTTTTTTTCTACCTTCGCTCTTTCCTTGCTTGTTTACCCTACTATTACTTTGACTTCTTGGTTCCTGCCACTTTAATAACACAGAAATAAATAATATTTTTAAACAGATGTGGCATTTATATGCTTACAATTCCAATATATATTGTGGTAACCTCTGTAAACTTAATATCTTATTAGAAGTGTTCTTATTTTTAATTAACTTTTAAGATGACATTTCCCATTCATTTATCTATTTACTTTTTTTTTTCTTAGATCTTCTTCTAATATCTGTGCTACTATGTTTTTTCTAATTCATTTGTACCTCTTTTTACTTCTCCTCTTTAAGACTGCAAATCTTTTTTTTTTTTTTTAAGTGCGGGTGAATATTTAATTTTTTTCCTTCTTAACAGAACAATTTGAATATTGCCTTTTAAATTATGAGCAATTTTTTCTAAACCCTATCATATTTGACATAGTACAGAAAGTTTTGTGCTTTGCTTTACTGGCTGTGTTCTTATGTTTGTGGAAATTTCAAGCAGATGTTAAGACACTTGAAGGGCCAAGCCTATTTGGATATAGAACAAAGTTGGAGACCATGCATTACCAAATATCAAGACTTGTCTATAAAGCTATACAATAATTAAAACAGTATATTAGTAGCACAAAAATAGAATGTATATGTAGCAGTTTTATTTTGCATACATAGAGTTGCCATGAGTCAGAATCAAATCAAAGACAAATAACAACAGTAGTAGCAGCAATATCAATGGAACAAAAGTGGCTGGAAACAAACTCACATTTATATGCTAACATAATGCATAAGGGGAAAATATTCTCAATGAAGTTCAGTGGGAAACCGTATTTTTAAAATTAGTAGTATTTGCAAAACTTGATATTCATATTAAACAAGAATATAAACCTCAAAATGTATGCTATATTTTTGTTAGGTGCAGTGGGGTTGTCTCTGACTCATAGCGACCCTATGCACAGTAGAACGAAACACCAACTGGTCCTGAGCCAACTGCATGATTATGGCTATACTTGGGCCCATCGCCGCTGGCACCATGTCAATCAATCTCGTTGAGGGCCTTCCCTTTTTTCATCGACCCTCCACCATACCAAGCATGACATCCTTCTCCAGGGAATGGTCCCTTCTGACAACATGACCAAAGTAGGTGAGATGAAGTATGGCCATTCTCACCTTCAAGGAGCATTCTGGCTGCACTTCCTCCAGGACAGGCCTGTTAGTGCTTTTAGCAGTCCATGGTATTTTCATCATTCTTCATCAACACCACAGCTCAAAAGCATCAATTCTTCTGTCTTCCTTGTTCATTGTGCAGCTCTCACATGCATATGAGGCAATTGAAAATGCCATAGCTTATGTCAGGCACACCGTACTCTTCAAGGAGACACCTTTGCTCTCAGCACTTGAAAGAGGTACTTTGTAGCTGATTTGCCCAGTGCTATGCGTCATCTGTTGTCCTTACTGCTGCTTCCACTGGCGTCGATTGTAGAACCAAGCAATGTGAAGTCTTTGACAATTTCAAACTTTTCTCCCATTATCATAATGCTGCTTATAGGTCCAGTTGTGAGGATTTTTGTTTTCTTTATATTGAGAGGTAATTCATACTGCAGACTGTATTCTTCAATCTTCATCAGTAAATGCTTCAAGTCATCCTCATTTTCAGCAAGCAAAGTTGTGTTGTCAGTGTATCACAGCTTGTTAATGATTCTTCCTCCAATCCCGATACCACCTTCTTCTTCATATAGTCCAGCTTCTCAGATTATTTACTCAGAATCCAGATTGAATAAGTATGGGGAAAGGATACAACCCTGATGCACTCCCTTGTTGATTTTAAACAGTGCAGTGTCAGCTTGTTCTGTTAAGATGACAGTGTCCTTGTTTATGTGCAGGTTCCTCATGAGTACAAGTAAGTGTTCTGGAATTCCCATTCTTCTCAATGTTATCTACAATTTGTTATGATCCACACAATCAAATGCTTTTGCATAGTCAATAAAACACAAGTAAACATCTTTCTTGCTTTAAGCCAAGATCCATCTGACATCAGCAAAGATATTCCTCATTCCATGTCCTCTTCTGAACCCAGCTTGAATTTCTGGAAATTATCTGTCAATATACTGCTGCAACCATTTTTGAATTATCTTTAGTAAGATATTACTTGCATGCGGTATTAATGATATTGTTCGATAATTTCCACATTCTGTGGGATCACTTTTCTTTGGAATAGGTATAAATATGGATCTTTTCCAGTCAGTTGGCCAGGTAGCTGTCTTCAAAATCTCTTGGCGTAACTGAATGAGTGCCTCCAGTGGGGCATCTGTTTGTTGAAACACTTTGATGGCTATTCTGTCAATTCCTGGAGTCTTGCTCTTCACCAATTCTTTCAGTGCAGATTTGAATTCTTCCTTCAATAACATTGGTTCTTGAACATATGCCACCTCCTGAAATGGATGAAGATTGGCCAGTTCTTTTTGGTCCAGTGACTCTGTATGTTCCTTCCATTTTCTTTTGATGCTTCCTGCATCATTCAATATTTTGCTCACAGAATCTTTCAATATTGCAACTCAAGGCTTAAATTATTTCTCCAGTTCTTTCAGCTTGAGAAATGCCAAGCATGTTATTCCCTTTTGATTTTCTAACTCCAGGTTGTTGCACATTTCATTATAATAACTGGCTTTGTCTACTCGAGCTGCTCTTTGAAATCTTCTGTTCAGCTCTTTTATCCTGTTATTTCTTCCATTTGCTTTAGCTACTCTTTGCTCAAGGGCAAATTTCAGAGTCTCTTCTGACAGCCATTTTGGTCTTTTCTTTCTTTCTCATATTTTTAATGACCTCTTTCTTTCTTCATGAATGATGCTCTTGATGTCATCCCATAATTCTTCTGGTTTTCAGTCATTTGTGTCCAATGCATCAAATCTATTCTTTAAATGGTCTCCAAATTCAGAAGGGATATATTCAAGGTCATATTTTGGCTGTCATGGACTTGTTTTAATTGTCTTCAACTTCAAGTTGAACATGCATATGAGGAGTTGATGGTCTGTTCCACAATCAGCTCCTGGCTTTGTTTTGGCCGAAGATGTTGAGCTTTTCCATCTCTTCCTGCCACAGATGTAGTCAATCTGATTCCTGTGTATTCCATCTAGCAAAGTCCACATGTATAGCTACTGTTTGTGTTGTTGAAGAAAGAAAGGTATTTGCAAGGAATAAGTCATTGGTCTTGCAAAATGCTATCATGTGATCTCCAGTATTATTTTTGTCACCAAAGCCAAATTTTCCAACTACTGGTGATTCTTCTTTGTTTCCAACATTTTCATTCCAGTCACCAGTGATGAACAATACATTTTGATTGCCTGTTCAGTCAATATCAGACTGCACATGTTGAAAAAAATCTTTGTCTTTGGTGGTTGGTGTGTAAATATGAATAATAGTACTATTAATGGGCCTTCCTTGTAGGCATATGGATATTATCTTATTACTGACAACACTGTACTTCAGGACAGATCTTGAAACATCCTTTGTGATGATGAATATGACACCATTCTTCTTTATTTCTTCATTCCATGCATAGTAGATCATATGGCTGTCTGATTCAAAGTGGCCAAAACTTGTCTATGTCAGCTCACTAATCCCTGGGATATCAATCTTTATGTGTTCTATTTCACTTTTGACAATTTCCAATTTTCCTACATTCATACTTCATACATTGCATGTTCCAGTTATTAATGGATACTTGCAGCTGTTTCTCCTCAATTTGAGTCATGCCATGTCTGTACATGGAGGTACTAAAAGACTTGTTTTATCCATATCATTAAGGTTGGTCTACTCTGATGAGGCAGCTCTTTCCAAGGCCTATTTTAAGTGTCTTCTAACTTAAGGGGCTCCTCTTCCTGTGCTGTGTCTGTGCTATTCCTTCTTGTGCTATCCATAAAGTGGCCCAATAATATATCACATAATGTTTCTCTGCTACTCATAAGGTTTCCCAGCCCTTTTTTTTTTTTGAGAAATGGATGGCCACTTCCTTCTTCCCAGTCTGTCTCAGTCTGTAAGCTGTGTTGAAACCTGTGCACCATGTGCAACCCTGATAGCATGTGAAACACCGGTGACACAACCTCAAGCCCCACAGCAACATGTAAGCCACACAGGATGGCAAACTGACAGACAAGTTTGTCTCCTTTAACCATGGGAAACCTGTCTTCCCTCCCCTTACCTAATTCCTATCAAGATCCTGCTGCTCTTGTGGTCCCCTGTTGCTGTGCTTCCTCCCTTTTCTGGCTCTAGGGGGCTGGGGCCTAGCCTTGCCTCCCGCCCTTTACCTCAGTCCTGCCGCTCTTGTGGTACCTGGCTGTTCAGCTTCCTCACTTTCCTGGCTCTAGCGGGGCAGGAATATATATATGGGATATATTATGGACCTAAAATAGAAGTGAAAATATACTGGTAGCATAGTGCCTAAGGCGTTTGACTGCTAACCAGAAGGCAGGTGGTTCAAATCCACCAACCACTCCTCAGAAAGAAGATTGTGCAATCTACTTCTGTAGTTATACTGCCTCAGAAACCCAAGGAGGATCACTGAGTCGGATCTGACTCCACGGCAGTGAGTTTAGTTTTGAGAATAAAAACATGGATTGTCCTTATGTCTTTGGGATAGGCCTCAGTTTCTTAAAAAGACACTAACAAACAAACACTAAAACTAAAAAACTTGGCCTCCTGCTCCTGGTTCACTGAAGCTGGAGGCTTTTCTTCACTCAGCTGCTGGCTGACAAACCCAAGGTCAACAAGTAACAAGGCACAAACCAAACCACACAGCAGGCCTTTGATTCAAGTCCCAAGATTAGCAGAGCATGACAAGCTGCTGAACAATGACTCAGCTATATGCAGGGTTCAAGCATGCCATAGACTAGAGACCATTCCCAAAGCTGCTTCTTATATACAGGAAGCGGACCACATCTCTAAAGCAGCTGCTCAGCTTCTTGTTGTAGATCCCACCATGGAGTTGAATGCCAGTCTTATCATGGGGAATAACTGCCACCAGCTGCCCAGCCATTCAACCAGGACAAGCCAAGTTGACACACAACCTTAACTACCACAAGGATCTGTGAGAAAAGGAAGCTGCCAAGAAAATAGGAGGTTATGGCAGCCACAAAGTTATATGTGAAAGCATTGGCCTACTCTGTAAATAATAATAAAAAAAAATCTTGGTAATGTATGTATATGGAGAACATGAAGTAGAAATTAAAAACAAAATTGACACACTAGATAAAATTCAGATAATAAACAAGGTCACTTTGTAAGTGTATTTACTGAAAATAGAAATAAGGATGAGTTCACTTTCTAAATGTATCTGAAAAAGTTGAGAGTGTATATTCTAACAAAACTTTAGTAAGCAATGATTGGTAAATGAAAACTACTTTTCTTAGGGGTTTATGTGAGTAATTTAAATGTCTATAATTGTCCAAATGGATTTCCAAATGATTATACATTTTAGTGATCAAAAAGGATTAAGAATGAAGGCTATTGACTTCTCGTGGTCAGAAGCAAACAAGAGTGAAGAAAATTAAAGATGCATACAAACAGTTACTCCAAAGGACTAATGGACCATGAGACTTTCATCCTATATGACCCTGAGACCAGAAGAGTTAGATGGTGCCTGGCTACCAGTGCCAATTACTCAAAAAGGGATCAAAATTGCAGATTCTGGATAGAGTGGGAGAAAAATGTGGGACAAAAATCAAAATTAAAAAAAAAGACCGGGGTTACTAGTCTGATACAGACTAGTGAAACCTCTGACACTATGACACTGTGTGACCCATTGGACCTGGAATTGAACATATTCCTGTAGAGTTAACTCCAAGGCATGAAATAGACTGGTCTACATGCTGAGCACGTACATCAGAGAAATTCACTCCTTAACAATCAACCTGGAGAAAAGTATGGAGGCACAAATTCTTAATCAAGAAGGACACAGGGAAAGGGTAACTACAAGGAGGAAGTGGGAGGAGAGCTGTAGGGAATATAACCAGTGTCACATAAACACACACAAAAAAAATGTGTATGAACTATTGAATTTAAAATGAATCTACTCTATCAAATTTCACCAAAATCACAATAAAAAGTCAAAATAAAATGAAGGATTACTCTGAGAGACTCAGCTGTAAAACCTGGGAAGGTATTACCACTGAGCTTAGAATGATGTATGCAAGTAGGTAATTAATAAGTGCATCACTTAAATAGTGAGGTATATTAGTTATGGAAATGCTGTTATGGGACATCACAGAAAGTTCAGGTTTCTGGATGTAATTTGCAAGTGGTGTGAATAGAGATAATAACTGAAGTAATGGATTGACTAATACTTTTTGGGAAACTTGCATTAAGAAAATTATTGTGTCCAAGGGCATTCCTTGTAACTATTCAAGAGTAAAAATTCAGATGAATGATCTTACTCATGCAATTGACATGATACTATGGGCATCATTAATTGAAATTGCCTTCAGAAATCAAAGGACAACTCAGGCCTCCATTACAGCACCATGCAGAATATTAAACAAATGGTAGTAGTTATAAACACTTGTTGATTGATTAGTGAGCTGCTCATAAACTATGTCTTTTTCTCCTAATAATGTTTCATACTTACTAGGTTGTGTCAGTGACATAATGTTCAAGGTCTGAAATTTCAATTACTAGTGTCATTTCCTGAAAGAAGGTATTAGTTAATCAGAAGGACCATGTCAAAAAGAAAATTTGTTTCCTGTGAAAGGCAGCACATCAGCCCATGATGATATACTCATGGATAAGAATGACCAATCATGAGTGGGATTTTCCCACCTTGAAGTATGGAGATTCCAATTACATTTTCACTGATATATTTTCAGCTTCAAATAATACACTAACCTTTTGATAAATGCCCTGAAAAATCATTATGACAGTTCTGCAAAAAATCTCCACCATCAAAGGAATTGAAGGAAATTAGGAATACACACTACATTAAATCCTGATATTTGGAAAATAGTGAGCCATATGAGATAGACATTTACTTTTTAAAATGTATTTTCAGAGGTTAAAAAACAGAGAAAGATTTTTCTTCATAACACATTCTTTTACCTAAGAAAGAAAATAAGCTTAGACCTTGATAAATTAAAAAACAGAATTTTAAAAAATTTTGATTTCTTAACTGTTATGATTAAAAGCATTCAACATATACTCCATAATTTAACAAGCATCTATTTGAAAAATTAAAAGAAATTTCTCTTCAACTACCATTGATCAACTCCTGAAACACTTTTTGGCTTTGATTCATTAAGACCATAATTTCCAGTAATTTGGCAAAAACCTTGATGATATACATATTTTAAATATCTAGTATTTATATTCCAATTAATAGCTGAATTGCTAGATAATTGCCAAATGTTCACTTTCTTGCTCTTATTAGAAATGGCTATTAATCATTTTACTTTTGCATTTAAACAATGAATTTTAACATGTACTATATATGTAACAACAAAAAAAGAAATCTTAGTTTTATGGCCTAACAGGAATACTTTACAGGGAGCCCTGGTTGCATAGTACTTAAGACATTTGACTGCTAACCAGAAGGCTGGTGGTTCAAATCCACGAGCCACTCCTCAAAAGGAAGATGGGGCATGGATGCTTTAGTTTCTGTTATTTTCTGATTTCTTAGCTGCTTTAACTTAACAATAATTTCAGATGGTGTTGGGTTATTCTGAAAAGCAACAATAATAATAATAATAAGTAAACATACAAACATATTAACAAAATAGCAAATAAATAAGGTAGAAAACAGTTGTTAAACAACTAAACTGTGGAGGATATGAGCTGCTTTTTGTTTACCTATGGTATTAAAACTTAAGCACATTGATCCTTTGGCAGCTTCTCTAATTTGTTTTACTTTCAAATCTTAAATTTCCAATTAATCTTCTGCTTGTTTTACATCATTTAATATCAATGATTACTTATTGTCAAATTAAAGTTACACTTTAATTATTTCCTAGCATCTGTGTAGTGTATGTATTGATTTTCTTCCCTGAAATAATTATAGTGAAGTGGAAGTTGACCCCTCTCTCTTTCTCTCTCTGCTTTCATGTTTCCTCTTCTATCCTCCCTCACATGCACACATTCATGCATTCAGTCAATAAATACTTATTGAACAATAAGTTCAGCCAGAATACTCCTCAGAAGTGAGGTCAGTGAGATTCCATCTCATGCAATTTGGCCATGTTATTAGGAGGGACAAGTCCCTGGAGAAGGACATCATGATTTATAAAGCAAAGTTCAGCAAAAAAAAAAAAAAAAAAAAAGATGAGTACCCTCATCAAGATGAACTCACACAATGGCTGCAACAGTAACAATGTGCTCAAACATGTTTAACACTTGTGAGGATGCAGGGCCAGGCAGCATTTCCTTCTGCTATGCATGAGATCGATATGAGTCAGAACTTACTTAATGGCACTTGACAAAAACAACAAAGTTTCCAAGCATGAGTGATATAGCAGTGCATAAGACAAGGTACTTAACCTCATAGGACTTGTATATTAGTGTCATACACAGACAAAAATAAAATCGTATTCAAATAAGTAAATACAGAATAGAACAATTTCAGGTTCCCAGGAAACAACAACAACAAAAAAAAACCTGTCTAAAATGAATGAGCTCTGGTAGCATCGTGCCTAAGGCACTTGATTGCTAACCAGAAGGCTGGCGGTTCAAACCCACCAGCCACTCCTCGGAAGGAAGGTTGGGCCATCTACTTCCGTAGTGATACTGCCTCGAAAACCCAAGGAGGGGTCGCTATGAGTCAGGTACCACTCAGTGGCACATAACAACAACAACAAAATGAATGAAACATACAAAATCTGTGCAAGAATGCTACAGCATGTCTGTCTATAATCTATAAACAATAGAAAAAAAAAGTTCCCTTTTAATAAGTAAATGGGTAAACAAACTGTGATATATTCTTACATTGGATTACTACCATCATTAACAAAGGGCAATTGATACATTATTTTCAAGGAAAGAGATTAGACTTTAAAAAGTTGCCTAAAGTGTGATTCCATTTATATGACATTCTCAAAAGAAAAAAAAAAAAAAAAGAAGAAGAGCAATGGAGTAGAGAAGAGTTCATGTCAGTACATAAAGGAGGGAAAAGGTGTGAAAACTATCAGGATATTTTTTGGGGGGCTGCTAATGGAGCTGTTTTGTAGACAAATTGTACTGAATGTCACACAAACCTACACATACACACACACATATATGTATATAAATTTACAAAAAAAAAAAAAATAACAGTTTTACTATAATGAAATATCCATAGTGGTACAGCCTCAGAAACCTAAGGAGGGGTCACTGTGAATTGAGTTGACTCAATGGCAGTAAGTTTGGTCTTTGGTTTGGTTTTATAATGAAATATAAAAACAAGCATTTAAGATAATGCTAGTGTTGAACTTCAATAAAGCTGACTTTCTGATTGTGGAAATATAAATTTAGTAATAAGAGTTATAAAAAGGTGCTTTTCCACCAGGAAAATGAACAACTAACTCCACCTAAGGAGTATTTTACAATAGAAGTGACATCTGGGCTAAGTATTAAAGGGCAATGGCAAATGGAAGAATCAAATTAAAAAAGTAAGGGATATGCTATAAAGAGGTATGAAAAAACTGTGCATTTATAAAACTGAATAGAGTACAAGGTTTTTAAATTCTACCTTCTGTATTTATTTGTGTCACCATCTATAGAAATGGATTTTAGAAATTTTTCAAACGTACTCAATTTTAAAATCTGCTTCAACCTTCATATGAGATTATTTTCCAAATTCTTTTTAATATGTGGCATAAATCATTCAGACTTATCCCTCTTTCTGCAGCATGACTACGATATTCTTATTTAAATCTTCATGTTTTTTTTTTAATATTTAATTCTAGCACATTATTATTGTCTTTTTCTTTCAGTCATATTTTTCTTTTCTAGTTCAGTCTTCAACCTGCCTCTAAAAGTAGAAACTTCTTATGTGTTAATTAATATCACAATTAAGGTTGTATTTTCCTATGCTTTTATAAAAAATAAGAACATTTTATTTGTTGCTAAAGGAGAGATTATTTAATTTGAAATGTGTTTTCGTATATCTTTTGCAGAAGTTGAAGCTAACCATTCAAATATTTTCATTACATTTTGTTATTTTATTAAAGCTAGACCTATTCATGTCTATATCTAAGATAATTTGGTCAAATTGGCTCTTACTTAAACTGAAATAAAGATATTGAGTATAAGATAATTTATGTTAAATTGGCAGAGAAAAGGAAATTTTGTTGCCTCTTCTTTAATTTGGTAACTTCTTCCATATAGACAGAGTGCAGCTAGGTTCACCCATTGTGTCTCTCATAAACTTAGACAAGCAAAAATTGTAGATTTTACTAAATTTTTTGAGCTTCTGCTTTATATATTTTTTAACTTACTGCATAGAATAGACTCTAGTTACCTTGATCAAACAAAGGCATCCACAGACAGCCATTTATCTTTATGCTATTTAGTTGGTTGATACTTTTATTTCAAGGAAAGTAAATTAGTTACTGTAGATAAACATGTGTGAAGTGCAGGTGGCATCAGCTTACACTTGAAAAAACCTGTTTTTTCTGACCTTCATGTCAAGTTTGCTTGTGTATGGTTGTAGGGATTTACTGGAGTTTTTGACCTTTTTCATTATTATAGTAAAGATGAATGTAATATATATTTTACAATTCATGCCAAAGTGGAAAGTGGCTTTACACAGTTAAAAATGTTAAATGTCTAGTACTTCCCTCAAAAAATAAAAATAAAAATTACACACACACACACACACACACACATATAATACACACACAGTAGAGAAATATGCTCAAACACCACACACACACACACACACAATTTTTTATCCATCTAATGATATGTTTGTAGAGAAAGACCCTGATAACACAGATAGTAAAGACTCTTGCAAGACTGATAATAGCACTCTTATTTGTCATGATGGAAGAGTCTCAGAAAGTATGGGCAACCTTTTCAAAGTAACACTTTAATAGCTTGAGGATATACTTTGAACCAAAGGCTGTCATCACCTCCTTATACTGCTTGGTTGTTTCCAACTTAATATGACTTGTATTAATATTTATATGACTTGTCAGAGAAAGTATGGACTTTATAAGAAGCATGAGTCATGTTTGAAATGAACCTCTGACCCTTATAGGCTGTGCTACCTGCAAGAATTTAATAACACAGGTTTTAAGTCAGTTTTGTTAATCTATGAAATTAGTAACATAGTAATAACGTATCTCACAGATATTATGGGAAAAGCTATTTGAAACATTATACAATGTTAAGCATGTTGCACTTGGCATTCAGTATAGATTCAATGAATCTTAATTTTACTGCCCTTTCAAGTCTTCTACTTCTAACCCATCGACTTCTTAAGAGAATGGCAATGCAAGATAAATTTCCTTAAGTAATTATTAGTAAATACATACAATATTCCTTTTTTATAGAATATTTATTACTTGCTTTTGATAATAATTAACAATAACCTACATTCACTCCTTAGTAATAACTTTTTTTTTTTTTTTT